>NW_027667358.1:0-73000 GCF_963924665.1 Micromys minutus | reverse complement strand
CTCCAAAATACGGGGAATTTCTACTATTTAGCCCGAAAATAAAGGGAATGTATACCTTTTGCCACAAAAAAGGAAATTTCTTCATTTTTGCCGCAAAATAATAGGAATATCTGCATTTTTAACTCAAAATAAGTGAAATTTCTGCCTTTTTACCCAAAAATACACGGAATTTCTGTGTTTTTGCTTCAAAATAAAAGGAATTTTTGAATTTTGCCCTGAAATAAGTAAAATTTCTTCAATTTTGCCCCAAAATAAGGGAAATTTCTGCCTTTTTGCCACAAAATAAGAGGAAATTCTGTCTTTTTGCCCCAAAATAAGGGGAATTTCTGCCTTTTTACCTCATAATAAGATGAATCTCTGCCTTTTTCCCCTAAAATATAGAGAATTTCTGTATTTTTCCCCCACAATAAAGAAAATTTCTGAAATTTTGTAACAAAATAAAAGTAGTTTCTGCATTTTTGCCCCAAAATAAGAGAAATTTCTGCGTTTTTTCCCCTGAAATAAGTGAAATTTCTGTAATTTTGCCCTAAAATAAGGGAGATTTCTGCAATTTTGCCCAAAAATAAATAAAATTTCTGTAATTTTGCCCCATAATAATGGGAATTTCTGACTTTTTGCCCTGAAATAAGGAGAATTTCTGTCTTTTTGCCCCAAAATAATGTGAATTTCTGCATTTTCCCTCAAAATTAGCGGAATATGTGCAATTTTGCTTCAAAATACGGAAAATTTCTGCCTTATTGAACCAAAATAAAGGGAATTTCTGCATTTTTGCACCAATATAAGGTGAATTTCTGAAATTTTGCTCCAAAATACGGGGAATTTCTGCCTTATTGCCCGAAATAAAGTGGAATTTCTGCCTTTTTGCCCTGAAATATTTGAAATTTCCACAATTTTAACCCAAAATAAGAGGAATTTCTGTTTTTGGCCCCAAAATTAGGAGAATTTCTGCTTTTTGCCCCAAAATAAGGCAAATTTCTGACTTTTGGCCCTGAAATAAGTGAAATTTCTGCAATTTTGCCCCAAAATAAGGGGAATTTCTGCCTTTTTGCCAAAATAAGGGGAGTTTCAGCATTTAACCACAAATAAGGGGAATTTCTGCCTTTTTGCCACAAAATATGGGGAATTTCTGCCTTATTGCCCCAAAATAAGGAAAATTTTTGCTTTTCTGCCCCAATTAACAAGAATTTATGTCTTTTTGCCACAAAGTAAAGGGAATTTCAGCCTTTTTGCCCCAAAATAACGGGAATTTCTGCCTTTTACCTCAAAATAAGGGGAATTTCTGCCTTTTGCCCAAAATATGGGGAATTTCTGACTTTTTGTTCCAAAATAAGGAAAATTTCTTCAATTTTGTACCAAAATAAAAGAAATTTCTGCTTTTTGCCCCAAAATAAAAGTAATTTCTGACTCTTTGCCCTGAAATAAATGAAATTTCTGCAATTTGGCCCGAAAATAAGGGAAATTTGTGCCTTTTTGCCCCAAAATGAGGGGAATTTCTGCCTTTTTGACCCAAAATATGGGGCATTTCAGCATTTTACCTCAAAATAAGAGGAATTTCAGCCTTTTTGCACCAAAATATGGAAAATTTCTGACTTTTTGCCACAAAATAAGAAAAATTTCTGCAATTCTGTACCCAAATAAAAGAAATTTCTAAAATTTTGCCCCAAAATAAGGAAAATTTCTGATTTTTGCCCCGAAATAAGAAGAATTTCTGTATTTTTGCACCAAAATAAAGGGAATTTCTTCCTTTTTGCCCAAAAATTAGGAGAGTTTCTGCAATTTTGCTTCAAAATACATGGAATTTCTGCCTTTTCCGAAAATAAGGAGAAAATCTGCCGATATCCCCCAAATAAATGGAATTTCTGCATTTTTGCCCCAATATTAAGAGAATTTCTGCAATTTTGCTCCAAAATACAGGGAATTTCTGCCTTTTTGCCCAAAATTAAGGGGATTTTCTGCCTTTTTTCTCCCAAACAAAGGAAATTTCTGCAATTTGATCCCAAAATAAGGGGAATTTCTGCCTTTTTGCCCCCAAATAAGGAGAATTTCTGCATTTTTCCCCTGAAATATGTGAAATGTCTGCAATTTTACCCCAAAATAAGGTGAATTTCTGCCTTTTTGCCCCAAAATAATGGGAATTAATGCATTTTGCTCTAAAATAAGAAAAATTTTTGCTTTTTTTCTGTGAAATAAGTGAAATTTCTGCAATTTTGCCCTAAAATAAGGGGAATTTCTGCCTTTTGTCCCAAAATAACAAGAATTTCTGCATTTTTGCCCCAAAATAAAGAAAATTACTGCATGTTTTACCCAAAAATTAGGTGAATTTCTGCAATTTTGCTTCAAAATACAGGGATTTTCTGCCTTTTTCGCCGAAAATAAAGGGAATTTCTGCCATTTTGCCGCGAAATAAGTGAAATTTCTGAAGTTTTACCCCAAAATAAAGGGAAGTTCTGCGTTTTTGCCCCAAAATTAGGGGAATTTCTGCAACTTTGCTCCAAAATATGGGGAATTTCTGCCTTTTTGCCCAAAAATAAAGGAAATGTATACATTTTTGCCATAAAAAAGGGAAATTTCTTCATTTTTACCCCAAAATAAGGGGATTTTTCGCCTTTTTGACTCAAAATAAGTGCAATTTCTGACTTTTCCCCAAAAATAAACAGAATTTCTGTCTTTTTGCCTCAAAATAAAGGGAATTTCTGACTTTTTGCCCTGAAATAAGTTAAATTTCTAAAATTTTTCCCCAAAATAAGGGAAATGTCTGCTTTTTGCCCCAAAATTAGGGGAATTTCTGCCTTTTTGCCCCAAAATAGGGGGAATTTCAGAATTTTTACCTCAAAATAAGAGGAATTTTGGCATTTTTGCCCCAAAATATGGGAAATTTCTGCCTTTTTGCCCAAAATAAGAAAAATTTCTGCAATTTTGTACCAAAATAAAAGAAATTTCTGCAATTTTGCCCCAAAATAAGTGAAATTTCTGCAATTTTGCCCCAATATAATGAAATTTCTGAAATTTTGCCCCAAAATAAGTGGAATTTCTGAGTTTTGCCCCAAAATAAGGAGAATTTCTGTCTCTTTGCCCCAACATATAGGGAATTTCTGCCTTTTTGCCCCACAATTAGGGGAATTTCTGCAATTTTGCTCCAAAATACTGGGAATTTCTGCCTTTTTGCCCGAAAATGAGAAGAATGCATACATTTTTGTCATAAAAAAGGGAAATTTCTTCATTTTTGCTCCAAAATAAGGGGAATTTCTGCTTTTATGCCTCTAAATGAGTGGAATTTCTGTCCTTTTCCCCCCAAAAAAGGGAATTTCTGTCTTTTTTGCCATATATAAGGAAAATTTCTGACTTATTACCCTTAAATAAGTGAAATTTCTGCAATTTTGCCCCAAAATAAGGGAAATTTCTGCCTTTTTGCCCCCAAATAAGAATTATTTCAGCCTTTTTACCTCAAAATAAGGGGAATTTCTGCATTTTTGCCACAAAATATTAGGAATTTCATCTTTTTCCCCCAAAATAATGAAAATTTCTGCCTTTTTTCCCTAAAATAAGTGAAATTTCTGCAATTTTGGCCCAAAATAAGTGAAGTTTCTGCAATTTTGCCCCAAATAAAAGAAATTTCTGGAATTTTGCCACAAAATAAGTGGAATTTCTGAGTTTTGCCCCAAAATAAGGAGAATTTCGGTCTTTTTGCCCCAACATATATGGAATTTCTGCCTTTTTGCCCCACAATTAGGGGAATTTCTGCAATTTTGCTCCAAAATATGGGGAATTTCTGCCTTTTAGCCCGAAAATTTGAAGAATGCATACCTTTATGCCATAAAAAACGGAAATTTCTTCATTTTTGCTCCAAAATAAGGGGAATTTCTGCTTTTTGCCTCTAAATAAGTGGAATTTCTGTCTTTTTCCCCCAAAACAAAGGGAATTTCTGTCTTTTTGCCCCAAAATAAGGAAAATTTCTGACCTATTACCCTGAAATATGTAAAATTTCTGCAATTTTGCCCCAAAATAAGGGAAATTTCTGCTTTTTTGCACCCAATAAGTGGAATTTCAGGCTTTTTTACCTCAAAATAAGAAGAATTTCTGAATTTTGCCCCAAAATATGGAGAATTTCTGCTTTTTCCCCAAAATAAAGAAAATTTCTGCAATTTTGTACCAAAATAAAAGAAATTTCTGTCTTTTTACCCCAAAATAATAAATTTCTGCTTTTTTTCTGAAATAAGTAAAATTTCTGCAATTTTGCCCCAAAATAAGTCAAATTTCTGCAATTTTGCCCCAAAATAAGGAAAATTTCTGGAATTTTGCCCCAAAGTAAGTGGAATTTCTGAGTTTTGCCCAAAAAAAATAGAGAATTTCTGTCTTTTTGCCCCAACATATAGGGCATTTCTGACTTTTTGCCCCACAATTAGGGGAATTTCTGCAATTTTTCTCCAAAATAAGTGAAATTTCTGAGTTTTGCCCCAAAATATGGGAAATTTCTGCAATTTGCCCCAAAATAAGAAAAATTTCTGCAATTTTGTACCAAAATAAAAAAAAATTCTGCCTTTTTGCCCCAAAATAAGAAAATTTCTGCTTTTTTTTTCTGAAATAAGTGAAATTTCTGGAATTTTGCCCCAAAATAAGTGAAATTATTGAGTATTGCCCCAAAATAAGGAGAATTTCTTTATTTTTGCCACAAAATATAGGGAATTTCTGCCTTTTTGCCCAAAAATAAGAAGAATGCATAACTTTTTGCCATAAAAAAGGGAAATTTCTTTATTTTTGCTCCAAAATAAGGGGAATTTCTGCTTTTTTGCCTCTATATAAGTGAAATTTTTGTCTTTTTCCCCCAAAACAAAGGGAATTTCTGTCTTTTTTGCACCAAAATAAGAAAAATTCCTGACTTATTACCCTTAAGTAAGTGAAATTTGTGCAATTTTGCCCCAAAATAAGGGAAAATTCTGCCTTTTTGCCCCCAAATAAGGGGAATTTCAGCCTTTTTACCTCAAAATTAGGGGAATTTCTGCATTTTTCCCCAAAATATGGGTAATTTCTGCATTTTGCCCCAAAATAAGAAACATTTCTGCAATTTTGTACCAAAATAAAAGAAATTTCTGCCTTTTTGCCCCAAAATAAGAAAATTTCTGCTTTTTTTCTGAAATAAGTGAAATTTCTGTAATTTTGCCCCAAAATAAGTGAAATTTCTAAGTTTTGCCCCTAAATAAAAAGAATTTCTGACTTTTTGCCCCAACATATAGGGATTTTCTGACTTTTTGCTCCACAATTACTTGAATTTCTGCAATTGTGCTCCAAAATACGGTGAATTTCTGCCTTTTTGCTCAAAAATAAGATGAATGCATACCTTTTTGCCATAAAAAAGGGAAATTTCATTTTTGCTCCAAAATAATGGGAATTTCTGCTTTTTTGCCTCTAAATAATGGAATTTCTTTCTTTTTCTCCCAAAACAAAGGGAATTTCTGTGTTTTTTGCCCCAAAACAAGGAAAATTTCTGACTTATTACCCTGTAGTAAGTGAAATTTCTGCAATTTTGCCCCAAAATAGGAAAAATTTCTGCCTTTTTGCCCTAAATAAGGGGAATTTAAGCCTTTTTACCTCAAAATAAAGGGAATTTCTGCATTTTTGCCCCAAAATATGGGAAATTTCTGCATTTTTGCCCCAAAATCAGAAAAATTTCTGCAATTTTTTACCAAAATACACGAAATTTCTGCCTTTTTACCCCAAAATAAGAAAATTTCTGCTTTTTTTTCTGAAATAAGTGAAATTTCTGCAATTTTGCCCCAAAATAAGTAAAATTTTTGCAATTTTGCCCCAAAATAAGGGAAATTTCTGGAATTTTGCCCCAAAGTAATTGGAATTTCTGAGTTTTGCCCCAAAATAAGGAGAATTTCTGTTTTTTTGCCCCAAAATAAAGGGAATTTCTGCCTTTTTGCCCCACAATTAGGGGAATTTCTGCAATTTTGCTCTAAAATACGGGGAATTTTTGCCTTTTTGCCCGAAAATAATAAGAATGCATAACTTTTTGCCATAAAAAAGGAAAATTTTTTCATTTTTGCTCCAAAATAAGGGGAATTTCTGCCTTTTTGCCTCTAAATAAGTGGAATTTCTGTCTTTTTCCCCTAAAACAAGGAAATTTATGTCTTTTTTGCCAGAAAATAAAGAAAATTTCTGACTTATTACCCTGAAGTAAGTGAAATTTCTGCAATTTTGCCCCAAAATAAGGGAAATTTCTGATTTTTTGCCCCCAAATAAGAGGAATATTAGCCTTTTTACCTCAAAATAAAAGGAATTTCTTCAATTTTGCCCCAAAATAACGGAAATTTCTGGAATTTTGCAGCAAAGTAAGTGGAATTTCTGAGTTTTGCCCCAAAATTAGAAGAATTTCTATCTTTTTCCCCAACATATAGGGAATTTCTGCAATTTTGCTCCAAAATACGGGGAATTTCTGACTTTTGGCCCAAAAATGAAAAGAATGCATACTTTTTTGCCATAAAAAAAGGAAATTTATTCATTTTTGCTCCAAAATAAGGGGAATTTCTGCTTTTTTGCCTCTAAATAAGTGGAATTTCTGTCTTTTTCCCCTAAAACAAGGACATTTATGTCTTTTTTGCCCCAAATAAAGGAAAATTTGTGACTTATTACCCTGAAATAAGTGAAATTTCTGCAATTTTGCCCCAAAATAAGAAAAATTTCTGATTTTTTGCCCCCAAATAAGAGGAATATTAGCCTTTTTACCTCAAAATAAAAGGAATTTCTTCAATTTTGCCCCAAAATAAGGGAAATTTCTGGAATTTTGCAGCAAAGTAAGTGGAATTTCTGAGTTTTGCCCCAAAATAAGGAGAATTCTGTCTTTTTCCCCAACATATAGTGAATTTCTGCAATTTTCCTCCAAAATACGAAGAATTTCTGCCTTTTTGCCCAAAAATAAAAAGAATGCATATCTTTTTGCCATAAAAAAGGGAAATTTCTTCATTTTTGCTCCAATATAAGAGGAATTTCTGCTTTTTTGCCTCTAAATAACTGGAATATCTGTCTTTTCCCCCAAAACAAAGGGAATTTCTGTCTTTTTTGCCCCAAAATAAGGAAAATTTCTGACTTATTACCCTGTAGTAAGTGAAATTTCTGCAATTTTGCCCCAAAATAGGAAAAATTTCTGCCTTTTTGCCCTAAATAAGGGGAATTTAAGCCTTTTTACCTCAAAATAAAGGGAATTTCTGCATTTTTGCCCCAAAATATGGGAAATTTCTGCATTTTTGCCCCAAAATCAGAAAAATTTCTGCAATTTTTTACCAAAATACACGAATTTTCTGCCTTTTTACCCCAAAATAAGAAAATTTCTGCTTTTTTTTCTGAAATAAGTGAAATTTCTGCAATTTTGCCCCAAAATAAGTAAAATTTTTGCAATTTTGCCCCAAAATAAGGGAAATTTCTGGAATTTTGCCCCAAAGTAATTGGAATTTCTGAGTTTTGCCCCAAAATAAGGAGAATTTCTGTTTTTTTGCCCCAAAATAAAGGGAATTTCTGCCTTTTTGCCCCACAATTAGGGGAATTTCTGCAATTTTGCTCTAAAATACGGGGAATTTTTGCCTTTTTGCCCGAAAATAATAAGAATGCATACCTTTTTGCCATAAAAAAGGAAAATTTTTTCATTTTTGCTCCAAAATAAGGGGAATTTCTGCCTTTTTGCCTCTAAATAAGTGGAATTTCTGTCTTTTTCCCCTAAAACAAGGAAATTTATGTCTTTTTTGCCAGAAAATAAAGAAAATTTCTGACTTATTACCCTGAAGTAAGTGAAATTTCTGCAATTTTGCCCCAAAATAAGGGAAATTTCTGATTTTTTGCCCCCAAATAAGAGGAATATTAGCCTTTTTACCTCAAAATAAAAGGAATTTCTTCAATTTTGCCCCAAAATAAGGGAAATTTCTGGAATTTTGCAGCAAAGTAAGTGGAATTTCTGAGTTTTGCCCCAAAATAAGGAGAATTCTGTCTTTTTCCCCAACATATAGTGAATTTCTGCAATTTTCCTCCAAAATACGAAGAATTTCTGCCTTTTTGCCCAAAAATAAAAAGAATGCATATCTTTTTGCCATAAAAAAGGGAAATTTCTTCATTTTTGCTCCAATATAAGAGGAATTTCTGCTTTTTTGCCTCTAAATAACTGGAATATCTGTCTTTTCCCCCAAAACAAAGGGAATTTCTGTCTTTTTTGCCCCAAAATAAGGAAAATTTCTGACTTATTACCCTGTAGTAAGTGAAATTTCTGCAATTTTGCCCCAAAATAGGAAAAATTTCTGCCTTTTTGCCCCAAAATAAGAAAATTTCTGCTTTTTTTTCTGAAATAAGTGAAATTTCTGCAATTTTGCCCCAAAATAAGTAAAATTTCTGCAATTTTGCCCCAAAATAAGGGAAATTTCTGGAATTTTGCCCCAAAGTAATTGGAATTTCTGAGTTTTGCCCCAAAATAAGGAGAATTTCTGTTTTTTTGCCCCAAAATAAAGGGAATTTCTGCCTTTTTGCCCCACAATTAGGGGAATTTCTGCAATTTTGCTCTAAAATACAGGAAATTTTTGCCTTTTTGCCCGAAAATAAGAAGAATGCATACCTTTTTGCCATAAAAAAGGAAAATTTTTTTCATTTTTGCTCCAAAATAAGGGGAATTTCTGCCTTTTTGCCTCTAAATAAGTGGAATTTCTTTCTTTTTCCCCTAAAACAAGGAAATTTATGTCATTTTTGCCACAAAATAAGGAAAATTTCTGACTTATTACCCTGAAGTAAGTGAAATTTCTGCAACTTTGCCCCAAAATAAGGGTAATTTCTGATTTTTCGCCCCCAAATAAGAGGAATATTAGCCTTTTTACCTCAAAATAAAAGGAATTTCTTCAATTTTGCCCCAAAATAAGGAAAATTTCTGGAATTTTGCAGCAAAGTAAGTGGAATTTCTGAGTTTTGCCCCAAAATAAGGAGAATTTCTGTCTTTTTCCCCAACATATAGGGAATTTCTGCAATTTTGCTCCAAAATACGGGGAATTTTTTCCCTTTGGCCCAAAAATAAAAAGAATGCATACCTTTTTGCCATAAAAAAAGAAATATATTCATTTTTGCTCCAAAATAAGGGGAATTTCTGCTTTTTTGCCTCTAAATAAGTGGAATTTCTTTCTTTTTCTCCCAAAACAAAGCGAATTTCTGTGTTTTTTGCCCCAAAATAAGGAAAATTTCTGACTTATTTCCCTGAAATAAGTGAAATTTCTGCAATTTTGCCCCAAAATAAGGAAAATTTCTGCCTTTTTGCCCCAAATAAGGGGAATTTCAGCCTTTTTACCTCAAAATAAGGGGAATTTCTGCATTTTTCCCCAAAATATGGGAAATTTCTGCCTTTTTGCCCCAAAATAAGAAAAATTTCTGCAATTTTGTACCAAAATAAAAGAAATTTCTGCTATTTTGTCCCAAAATAAAATAATTTCTGCTTTTTTTTCTGAAATAAGTGAAATTTCTGCATTTTTCCCCAAAATAAGTGAAATTTCTGAGTTTTGCTCCAAAATAACGAGAATTTCTGAATTTTTGCCCCAACATATAGAGAATTTCTGCCTTTTTGCCCCAAAATTAGGGGAATTTCTGGAATTTTGCTCCAAAATACGAAAAATTTCTGCCTTTTTGCCCCAAAATAAAAAGAATGCATATCTTTTTGCCATAAAAAAGGGAAATTTCTTCATTTTTGATCCAATATAAGAGGAATTTCTGCTTTTTTGCCTCTAAATAACTGGAATTTCTGTCTTTTTCCCCCAAAACAAAGAGAATTTCTGTCTTTTTTGCCCCAAAACAAGGAAAATTTCTGACTTATTACCCTGTAGTAAGTGAAATTTCTGCAATTTTGCCCCAAAATAGGAAAAATTTCTGCCTTTTTGCCCTAAATAAGGGGAATTTAAGCCTTTTTACCTCAAAATAAGGGGAATTTCTGCATTTTTGCCCCAAAATATGGGAAATTTCTGCATTTTTGCCCCAAAATCAGAAAAATTTCTGCAATTTTTTACCAAAATACACGAAATTTCTGCCTTTTTGCCCCAAAATAAGAAAATTTCTGCTTTTTTTTCGGAAATAAGTGAAATTTCTGCAATTTTGCCCCAAAATAAGTAAAATTTCTGCAATATTGCCCCAAAATAAGGGAAATTTCTGGAATTTTGCCCCAAAGTAATTGGAATTTCTGAGTTTTGCCCCAAAATAAGGAGAATTTCTGTTTTTTTGCCCCAAAATAAAGGGAATTTCTGCCTTTTTTCCCCACAATTAGGGGAATTTCTGCAATTTTGCTCTAAAATACGGGGAATTTTTGCCTTTTTGCCCGAAAATAATAAGAATGCATACCTTTTTGCCATAAAAAAGGAAAATTTTTTCATTTTTGCTCCAAAATAAGGGGAATTTCTGCCTTTTTGCCTCTAAATAAGTGGAATTTCTGTCTTTTTCCCCTAAAACAAGGACATTTATGTCTTTTTTGCCAGAAAATAAAGAAAATTTCTGACTTATTACCCTGAAGTAAGTGAAATTTCTGCAATTTTGCCCCAAAATAAGGGAAATTTCTGATTTTTTGCCCCCAAATAAGAGGAATATTAGCCTTTTTACCTCAAAATAAAAGGAATTTCTTCAATTTTGCCCCAAAATAAGGGAAATTTCTGGAATTTTGCAGCAAAGTAAGTGGAATTTCTGAGTTTTGCCCCAAAATAAGGAGAATTCTGTCTTTTTCCCCAACATATAGTGAATTTCTGCAATTTTCCTCCAAAATACGAAGAATTTTTGCCATTTGCCCAAAAATAAAAAGAATGCATATCTTTTTGCCATAAAAAAGGGAAATTTCTTCATTTTTGCTCCAATATAAGAGGAATTTCTGCTTTTTTGCCTCTAAATAACTGGAATATCTGTCTTTTCCCCCAAAACAAAGGGAATTTCTGTCTTTTTTGCCCCAAAATAAGGAAAATTTCTGACTTATTACCCTGTAGTAAGTGAAATTTCTGCAATTTTGCCCCAAAATAGGAAAAATTTCTGCCTTTTTGCCCCAAATAAAAGGAATTTCAGCCTTTTTACCACAAAATAAAAGAAATTTCTGCATTTTTGCCCCAAAATCAGAAATATTTCTGCAATTTTGTACCAAAATACATAAAATTTCTGCCTTTTTGCCCCAAAATAAGAAAATTTCTGCTTTTTTTTCTGAAATAAGTGAAATTTCTGCAATTTTGCCCCAAAATAAGTAAAATTTCTGCAATTTTATCCCAAAATAAGGGAAATTTCTGGAATTTTGCCCCAAAGTAATTGGAATTTCTGAGTTTTGCCCCAAAATAAGGAGAATTTCTGTTTTTTTGCCCCAAAATAAAGGGAATTTCTGCCTTTTTGCCCCACAATTAGGGGAATTTCTACAATTTTGCTCTAAAATACAGGGAATTTTTGCCTTTTTGCCTGAAAATAAGAAGAATGCATACCTTTTTGCCATAAAAAAGGAAAATTTTTTTCATTTTTGCTCCAAAATAAGGGGAATTTCTGCCTTTTTGCCTCTGAATAAGTGGAATTTCTGTCTTTTTCCCCTAAAACAAGGGAATTTCTGTCTTTTTTGCCACAAAATAAGGAAAATTTCTGACTTATTACCCTGAAGTAAGTGAAATTTCTGCAATTTTGCCCCAAAATAAGGGAAATTTCTGATTTTTTGCCCCCAAATAAGAGGAATATAAGCCTTTTTACCTCAAAATAAAAGGAATTTCTTCAATTTTGCCCCAAAATAACAGAAATTTCTGGAATTTTGCAGCAAAGTAAGTGGAATTTCTGAGTTTTGCCCCAAAATAAGGAGAATTTCTGTCTTTTCCCCCAACCTATAGGGAATTTCTGCAATTTTGCTCCAAAATACGAGGAATATCTGCCTTTTGGCCCAAAAATAAAAAGAATGCATACCTTTTTGCCATAAAAAAAGAAAATTTATTCATTTTTGCTCCAAAATAAGCTGAATTTCTCCTTTTTTGCCTCTAAATAAGTGGACTTTTTGTCTTTTTCCCCCAAAATAAAGGGAATTTCTGTCTTTTTTGCCCCAAAATAAGGAAAATTTGTGACTTATTACCCTGAAATAAGTGAAATTTCTGCAATTTTGCCCCAAAATAAGGGAAATCTCTGGAATTTTGCCCCAAAATAAGGGGAATTTCTAAGTTTAACACCAAAATAAGAAGAATTTCTGTCTTTTTGCCCCAACATATAGGGAATTTCTGCCTTTTTGCCCCACAATTAGGGGAATTTCTGCAATTTTGCTCCAAAATACGGGAAATTTCTGCCTTTTTGCCCAAAAATAAGAAGAATGCATACCTTTTTGCCATAATAAAGGGAAATTTCTTCATTTTTGCTCCAAAATAAGGGGAATATCTGCTTTTTTGCCTCTAAAAAAAGTGGAATTTCTGTCTTTTTCCCCCAAAACAAAGGGAATTTCTGTCTTTTTTGCTCCAAAATAAGGAAAATTTCTGACTTATGACCCTGATATAAGTGAAATTTCTGCAATTTTGCCCCAAAATAAGTAAAATTTCTGCAATTTTGCCACAAAATAAGGGAAATTTCTGGAATTTTGCCCCAAAGTAATTGGAATTTCTGAGTTTTGCCCCAAAATAAGGAGAATTTCTGTTTTTTTGCCCCAAAATAAAGGGAATTTCTGCCTTTTTACCCCACAATTAGGGGAATTTCTGCAATTTTGCTCTAAAATACGGGGAATTTTTGCCTTTTTGCCCGAAAATAAGAAGAATGCATATCTTTTTGCCATAAAAAAGGAAAATTTTTTCATTTTTGCTCCAAAATAAGGGGAATTTCTGTCTTTTTGCCTCTAAATAAGTTGAATTTCTGTCTTTTTCCCCTAAAACAAGGGAATTTCTGTCTTTTTTGCCACAAAATAAAGAAAATTTCTGACTTATTACCCTGAAGTAAGTGAAATTTCTGCAATTTTGACCCAAAATAAGGGAAATTTCTGATTTTTTGCCCCCAAATAAGAGGAATATAAGCCTTTTTACCTCAAAATAAAAGGAATTTCTTCAATTTTGCCCCAAAATAACAGAAATTTCTGGAATTTTGCAGCAAAGTAAGTGGAATTTCTGAGTTTTGCCCCAAAATAAGGAGAATTTCTGTCTTTTTCCCCAACATATAGGGAATTTCTGCAATTTTGCTTCAAAATACAAGGAATATCTGCCTTTTGACCCAAAAATAAAAAGAATGCATACCTTTTTGCCATAAAAAAAGGAAATTTATTCATTTTTGCTCCAAAATAAGGGGAAATTCTGCTTTTTTGCCTCTAAATAGGTGGACTTTCTGTCTTTTTCCCCCAAAACAAAGGGAATTTCTGTCTTTTTTGCCCCAAAATAAGGAAAATTTGTGACTTATTACCCTGAAATAAGTGAAATTTCTGCAATTTTGCCCCAAAATAAGTAAAATTTCTGCAATTTTGCCCCAAAATAAGGGAAATTTCTGGAATTTTGCCCCAAAATAAGTGGAATTTCTGAGTTTTGTCCCAAAATAAGGAGAATTTATGTCTTTTTGCCCTAACATATAGGGAATTTCTGCCTTTTGGCCCCACAATTAGGAAAATTTCTGCAATTTTGCCCCAAAATAATGGGAATTTCTGCTTTTTTGCCTCTAAATAAGTGGAATTTCTGTCTTTTTCCCCCAAATCAAAAAGAATTTCTGTCTTTTTAGCCCCAAAATAAGGAAAATTTCTGACTTATTACCCTGAAATAAGTGAAATTTCTGCAATTTTGCCCCAAAATAAGGGAAATTTCTGCCGTTTTCCCCCAAAAAGGGGAATTTCAGCCTTTTTACCTCAAAATAAAGAAAATTTCTGCATTTTTGCCACAAAATGTGGGAAATTTCTGCTTTTTCCCCCAAAATAAGAAAAATTTCTGCTTTTGTTTTCTGAAATAAGTGAAATTTCTACAATTTTGCCCCAAAATAAGTGAAATTTCTGCAATTTTGCCCAAAAATAAGGGAAATTTCTGGAATTTTGCCCCAAAATAAGGGGAATTTCTAAGTTTAACACCAAAATAAGGAGAATTTCTGTCTTTTTGCCCCAACATATAGGGAATTTCTAACTTTTTGCCTCACAATTAGGGAAATTTCTGCAATTTTTCTCCAAAATACGGGAAATTTCTGCCTTTTTGCCCAAAAATAAGAAGAATGCATACCTTTTTGCCATAAAAAGGGAAATTTCTCCATTTTTGCTCCAAAATAATAGGAATTTCTGCTTTTTTGCCTCTAAAAAAGTTTAATTTCTGTCTTTTTCCCCCAAAACAAAGGGAATTTCTGTCTTTTTTGCCCCAAAATAAGGAAAATTTCTGACTTATTACCCTGAAATAAGTGAAATTTCTGCAATTTTGCCCCAAAATAAGCGAAATTTCTGCCTTTTTGCCCCCAAATAAAAGGAATTTCAGCCTTTTTACCTCAAAATAAGGCGAATTTTTACATTTTTGCCCCAAAATATAGGAAATTTCTGCCTTTTTGCCCCAAAATAAGAAAAATTTCTGCAATTTTGTACCAAAATATAAGAAATTTGTGCCTTTTTGCCCCCAAATAAGAAAATTTCTGCTTTTTATTCTGAAATAAGTGAAATTTCTGCAATTTTGCCACAAAATAAGGGAAATTTCTGCACTTTTGCCCCAAAATAAGGGAAATTTCTGGAATTTTGCCCCAAAGTAAATGGAATTTTTGAGTTTTGCCCCCAAATAAGGAGATTTTCTGTTTCTTTGCCTCAACATATAGGGATTTCTGCCTTTTTGCCCCAAAATTATGGGAATTTCTGCAATTTTTCTCCAAAATACGGGGAATTTCTACTATTTAGCCCGAAAATAAAGGGAATGTATACCTTTTGCCACAAAAAAGGAAATTTCTTCATTTTTGCCGCAAAATAATAGGAATATCTGCATTTTTAACTCAAAATAAGTGAAATTTCTGCCTTTTTACCCAAAAATACACGGAATTTCTGTGTTTTTGCTTCAAAATAAAAGGAATTTTTGAATTTTGCCCTGAAATAAGTGAAATTTCTTCAATTTTGCCCCAAAATAAGGGAAATTTCTGCCTTTTTGCCACAAAATAAGAGGAAATTCTGTCTTTTTGCCCCAAAATAAGGGGAATTTCTGCCTTTTTACCTCATAATAAGATGAATCTCTGCCTTTTTCCCCTAAAATATAGAGAATTTCTGTATTTTTCCCCCACAATAAAGAAAATTTCTGAAATTTTGTAACAAAATAAAAGTAGTTTCTGCATTTTTGCCCCAAAATAAGAGAAATTTCTGCGTTTTTTCCCTGAAATAAGTGAAATTTCTGTAATTTTGCCCTAAAATAAGGGAGATTTCTGCAATTTTGCCCAAAAATAAATAAAATTTCTGTAATTTTGCCCCATAATAATGGGAATTTCTGACTTTTTGCCCTGAAATAAGGAGAATTTCTGTCTTTTTGCCCCAAAATAATGTGAATTTCTGCATTTTCCCTCAAAATTAGCGGAATATGTGCAATTTTGCTTCAAAATACGGAAAATTTCTGCCTTATTGAACCAAAATAAAGGGAATTTCTGCATTTTTGCACCAATATAAGGTGAATTTCTGAAATTTTGCTCCAAAATACGGGGAATTTCTGCCTTATTGCCCGAAATAAAGTGGAATTTCTGCCTTTTTGCCCTGAAATATTTGAAATTTCCACAATTTTAACCCAAAATAAGAGGAATTTCTGTTTTTGGCCCCAAAATTAGGAGAATTTCTGCTTTTTGCCCCAAAATAAGGCAAATTTCTGACTTTTGGCCCTGAAATAAGTGAAATTTCTGCAATTTTGCCCCAAAATAAGGGGAATTTCTGCCTTTTTGCCAAAATAAGGGGAGTTTCAGCATTTAACCACAAATAAGGGGAATTTCTGCCTTTTTGCCACAAAATATGGGGAATTTCTGCCTTATTGCCCCAAAATAAGGAAAATTTTTGCTTTTCTGCCCCAATTAACAAGAATTTATGTCTTTTTGCCACAAAGTAAAGGGAATTTCAGCCTTTTTGCCCCAAAATAACGGGAATTTCTGCCTTTTACCTCAAAATAAGGGGAATTTCTGCCTTTTGCCCAAAATATGGGGAATTTCTGACTTTTTGTTCCAAAATAAGGAAAATTTCTTCAATTTTGTACCAAAATAAAAGAAATTTCTGCTTTTTGCCCCAAAATAAAAGTAATTTCTGACTCTTTGCCCTGAAATAAATGAAATTTCTGCAATTTGGCCCGAAAATAAGGGAAATTTGTGCCTTTTTGCCCCAAAATGAGGGGAATTTCTGCCTTTTTGACCCAAAATATGGGGCATTTCAGCATTTTACCTCAAAATAAGAGGAATTTCAGCCTTTTTGCACCAAAATATGGAAAATTTCTGACTTTTTGCCACAAAATAAGAAAAATTTCTGCAATTCTGTACCCAAATAAAAGAAATTTCTAAAATTTTGCCCCAAAATAAGGAAAATTTCTGATTTTTGCCCCGAAATAAGAAGAATTTCTGTATTTTTGCACCAAAATAAAGGGAATTTCTTCCTTTTTGCCCAAAAATTAGGAGAGTTTCTGCAATTTTGCTTCAAAATACATGGAATTTCTGCCTTTTCCGAAAATAAGGAGAAAATCTGCCGATATCCCCCAAATAAATGGAATTTCTGCATTTTTGCCCCAATATTAAGAGAATTTCTGCAATTTTGCTCCAAAATACAGGGAATTTCTGCCTTTTTGCCCAAAATTAAGGGGATTTTCTGCCTTTTTTCTCCCAAACAAAGGAAATTTCTGCAATTTGATCCCAAAATAAGGGGAATTTCTGCCTTTTTGCCCCCAAATAAGGAGAATTTCTGCATTTTTCCCCTGAAATATGTGAAATGTCTGCAATTTTACCCCAAAATAAGGTGAATTTCTGCCTTTTTGCCCCAAAATAATGGGAATTAATGCATTTTGCCCTAAAATAAGAAAAATTTTTGCTTTTTTTCTGTGAAATAAGTGAAATTTCTGCAATTTTGCCCTAAAATAAGGGGAATTTCTGCCTTTTGTCCCAAAATAACAAGAATTTCTGCATTTTTGCCCCAAAATAAAGAAAATTACTGCATGTTTTACCCAAAAATTAGGTGAATTTCTGCAATTTTGCTTCAAAATACAGGGATTTTCTGCCTTTTTCGCCGAAAATAAAGGGAATTTCTGCCATTTTGCCGCGAAATAAGTGAAATTTCTGAAGTTTTACCCCAAAATAAAGGGAAGTTCTGCGTTTTTGCCCCAAAATTAGGGGAATTTCTGCAACTTTGCTCCAAAATATGGGGAATTTCTGCCTTTTTGCCCAAAAATAAAGGAAATGTATACATTTTTGCCATAAAAAAGGGAAATTTCTTCATTTTTACCCCAAAATAAGGGGATTTTTCGCCTTTTTGACTCAAAATAAGTGCAATTTCTGACTTTTCCCCAAAAATAAACAGAATTTCTGTCTTTTTGCCTCAAAATAAAGGGAATTTCTGACTTTTTGCCCTGAAATAAGTTAAATTTCTAAAATTTTTCCCCAAAATAAGGGAAATGTCTGCTTTTTGCCCCAAAATTAGGGGAATTTCTGCCTTTTTGCCCCAAAATAGGGGGAATTTCAGAATTTTTACCTCAAAATAAGAGGAATTTTGGCATTTTTGCCCCAAAATATGGGAAATTTCTGCCTTTTTGCCCAAAATAAGAAAAATTTCTGCAATTTTGTACCAAAATAAAAGAAATTTCTGCAATTTTGCCCCAAAATAAGTGAAATTTCTGCAATTTTGCCCCAATATAATGAAATTTCTGAAATTTTGCCCCAAAATAAGTGGAATTTCTGAGTTTTGCCCCAAAATAAGGAGAATTTCTGTCTCTTTGCCCCAACATATAGGGAATTTCTGCCTTTTTGCCCCACAATTAGGGGAATTTCTGCAATTTTGCTCCAAAATACTGGGAATTTCTGCCTTTTTGCCCGAAAATGAGAAGAATGCATACATTTTTGTCATAAAAAAGGGAAATTTCTTCATTTTTGCTCCAAAATAAGGGGAATTTCTGCTTTTATGCCTCTAAATGAGTGGAATTTCTGTCCTTTTCCCCCCAAAAAAGGGAATTTCTGTCTTTTTTGCCATATATAAGGAAAATTTCTGACTTATTACCCTTAAATAAGTGAAATTTCTGCAATTTTGCCCCAAAATAAGGGAAATTTCTGCCTTTTTGCCCCCAAATAAGAATTATTTCAGCCTTTTTACCTCAAAATAAGGGGAATTTCTGCATTTTTGCCACAAAATATTAGGAATTTCATCTTTTTCCCCCAAAATAATGAAAATTTCTGCCTTTTTTCCCTAAAATAAGTGAAATTTCTGCAATTTTGGCCCAAAATAAGTGAAGTTTCTGCAATTTTGCCCCAAAATAAAAGAAATTTCTGGAATTTTGCCACAAAATAAGTGGAATTTCTGAGTTTTGCCCCAAAATAAGGAGAATTTCGGTCTTTTTGCCCCAACATATATGGAATTTCTGCCTTTTTGCCCCACAATTAGGAGAATTTCTGCAATTTTGCTCCAAAATATGGGGAATTTCTGCCTTTTAGCCCGAAAATTTGAAGAATGCATACCTTTATGCCATAAAAAACGGAAATTTCTTCATTTTTGCTCCAAAATAAGGGGAATTTCTGCTTTTTGCCTCTAAATAAGTGGAATTTCTGTCTTTTTCCCCCAAAACAAAGGGAATTTCTGTCTTTTTTGCCCCAAAATAAGGAAAATTTCTGACCTATTACCCTGAAATATGTAAAATTTCTGCAATTTTGCCCCAAAATAAGGGAAATTTCTGCTTTTTTGCACCCAATAAGTGGAATTTCAGGCTTTTTTACCTCAAAATAAGAAGAATTTCTGAATTTTGCCCCAAAATATGGAGAATTTCTGCTTTTTCCCCAAAATAAAGAAAATTTCTGCAATTTTGTACCAAAATAAAAGAAATTTCTGTCTTTTTACCCCAAAATAATAAATTTCTGCTTTTTTTCTGAAATAAGTAAAATTTCTGCAATTTTGCCCCAAAATAAGTCAAATTTCTGCAATTTTGCCCCAAAATAAGGAAAATTTCTGGAATTTTGCCCCAAAGTAAGTGGAATTTCTGAGTTTTGCCCCAAAATAAAGAGAATTTCTGTCTTTTTGCCCCAACATATAGGGCATTTCTGACTTTTTGCCCCACAATTAGGGGAATTTCTGCAATTTTTCTCCAAAATAAGTGAAATTTCTGAGTTTTGCCCCAAAATATGGGAAATTTCTGCAATTTGCCCCAAAATAAGAAAAATTTCTGCAATTTTGTACCAAAATAAAAAAAAATTCTGCCTTTTTGCCCCAAAATAAGAAAATTTCTGCTTTTTTTTCTGAAATAAGTGAAATTTCTGGAATTTTGCCCCAAAATAAGTGAAATTATTGAGTATTGCCCCAAAATAAGGAGAATTTCTTTATTTTTGCCACAAAATATAGGGAATTTCTGCCTTTTTGCCCAAAAATAAGAAGAATGCATAACTTTTTGCCATAAAAAAGGGAAATTTCTTCATTTTTGCTCCAAAATAAGGGGAATTTCTGCTTTTTTGCCTCTATATAAGTGGAATTTTTGTCTTTTTCCCCCAAAACAAAGGGAATTTCTGTCTTTTTTGCACCAAAATAAGAAAAATTCCTGACTTATTACCCTTAAGTAAGTGAAATTTGTGCAATTTTGCCCCAAAATAAGGGAAAATTCTGCCTTTTTGCCCCCAAATAAGGGGAATTTCAGCCTTTTTACCTCAAAATTAGGGGAATTTCTGCATTTTTCCCCAAAATATGGGTAATTTCTGCATTTTGCCCCAAAATAAGAAACATTTCTGCAATTTTGTACCAAAATATAAGAAATTTCTGCCTTTTTGCCCCAAAATAAGAAAATTTCTGCTTTTTTTCTGAAATAAGTGAAATTTCTGTAATTTTGCCCCAAAATAAGTGAAATTTCTAAGTTTTGCCCCTAAATAAAAAGAATTTCTGACTTTTTGCCCCAACATATAGGGATTTTCTGACTTTTTGCTCCACAATTACTTGAATTTCTGCAATTGTGCTCCAAAATACGGTGAATTTCTGCCTTTTTGCTCAAAAATAAGATGAATGCATACCTTTTTGCCATAAAAAAGGGAAATTTCATTTTTGCTCCAAAATAATGGGAATTTCTGCTTTTTTGCCTCTAAATAAGTGGAATTTCTTTCTTTTTCTCCCAAAACAAAGGGAATTTCTGTGTTTTTTGCCCCAAAACAAGGAAAATTTCTGACTTATTACCCTGTAGTAAGTGAAATTTCTGCAATTTTGCCCCAAAATAGGAAAAATTTCTGCCTTTTTGCCCTAAATAAGGGGAATTTAAGCCTTTTTACCTCAAAATAAAGGGAATTTCTGCATTTTTGCCCCAAAATATGGGAAATTTCTGCATTTTTGCCCCAAAATCAGAAAAATTTCTGCAATTTTTTACCAAAATACACGAAATTTCTGCCTTTTTACCCCAAAATAAGAAAATTTCTGCTTTTTTTTCTGAAATAAGTGAAATTTCTGCAATTTTGCCCCAAAATAAGTAAAATTTTTGCAATTTTGCCCCAAAATAAGGGAAATTTCTGGAATTTTGCCCCAAAGTAATTGGAATTTCTGAGTTTTGCCCCAAAATAAGGAGAATTTCTGTTTTTTTGCCCCAAAATAAAGGGAATTTCTGCCTTTTTGCCCCACAATTAGGGGAATTTCTGCAATTTTGCTCTAAAATACGGGGAATTTTTGCCTTTTTGCCCGAAAATAATAAGAATGCATACCTTTTTGCCATAAAAAAGGAAAATTTTTTCATTTTTGCTCCAAAATAAGGGGAATTTCTGCCTTTTTGCCTCTAAATAAGTGGAATTTCTGTCTTTTTCCCCTAAAACAAGGAAATTTATGTCTTTTTTGCCAGAAAATAAAGAAAATTTCTGACTTATTACCCTGAAGTAAGTGAAATTTCTGCAATTTTGCCCCAAAATAAGGGAAATTTCTGATTTTTTGCCCCCAAATAAGAGGAATATTAGCCTTTTTACCTCAAAATAAAAGGAATTTCTTCAATTTTGCCCCAAAATAAGGGAAATTTCTGGAATTTTGCAGCAAAGTAAGTGGAATTTCTGAGTTTTGCCCCAAAATAAGGAGAATTCTGTCTTTTTCCCCAACATATAGTGAATTTCTGCAATTTTCCTCCAAAATACGAAGAATTTCTGCCTTTTTGCCCAAAAATAAAAAGAATGCATATCTTTTTGCCATAAAAAAGGGAAATTTCTTCATTTTTGCTCCAATATAAGAGGAATTTCTGCTTTTTTGCCTCTAAATAACTGGAATATCTGTCTTTTCCCCCAAAACAAAGGGAATTTCTGTCTTTTTTGCCCCAAAATAAGGAAAATTTCTGACTTATTACCCTGTAGTAAGTGAAATTTCTGCAATTTTGCCCCAAAATAGGAAAAATTTCTGCCTTTTTGCCCCAAATAAAAGGAATTTCAGCCTTTTTACCTCAAAATAAGGGAAATTTCTGCATTTTTGCCCCAAAATCAGAAATATTTCTGCAATTTTGTACCAAAATACATAAAATTTCTGCCTTTTTGCCCCAAAATAAGAAAATTTCTGCTTTTTTTTCTGAAATAAGTGAAATTTCTGCAATTTTGCCCCAAAATAAGTAAAATTTCTGCAATTTTGCCCCAAAATAAGGGAAATTTCTGGAATTTTGCCCCAAAGTAATTGGAATTTCTGAGTTTTGCCCCAAAATAAGGAGAATTTCTGTTTTTTTGCCCCAAAATAAAGGGAATTTCTGCCTTTTTGCCCCACAATTAGGGGAATTTCTGCAATTTTGCTCTAAAATACAGGAAATTTTTGCCTTTTTGCCCGAAAATAAGAAGAATGCATACCTTTTTGCCATAAAAAAGGAAAATTTTTTTCATTTTTGCTCCAAAATAAGGGGAATTTCTGCTTTTTTGCCTCTAAATAGGTGGACTTTCTGTCTTTTTCCCCCAAAACAAAGGGAATTTCTGTCTTTTTTGCCCCAAAATAAGGAAAATTTGTGACTTATTACCCTGAAATAAGTGAAATTTCTGCAATTTTGCCCCAAAATAAGAAAAATTTCTGCCTTTTTGCCCCCAAATAAGGGGAATTTCAGCCTTTTTACCTCAAAATAAGGGGAATTTCTGCATTTTTGCCCCAAAATATGGGAAATTTCTGCCTTTTTGCCCCAAAATAAAAAAATTTCTGCTTTTTTTTTGAAATAAGTAAAATTTTTGCAATTTTGCCCCAAAATAAATGAAATTTCTGAGTTTTGCCCCAAAATATGGAAAATTTCGGCCTTTTTGACCCAAAATAAGAAAAATTTCTGCAATTTTGTACCAAAATAAAAGAAATTTCTTCCTTCTTGCCCCAAAATAAGAAAATTTCTCTATTTTTTTCTGAAGTAAGTGAAATTTCTGGAATTTTGCCCCAAAATAAGTGAAATTTCTGAGTATTGCCCCAAAATAAAGACAATTTCTGTCTTTTTGCCCCAACATATAGGGAATTTCTGCCTTTTTGCCTCACAATTAGGGGAATTTCTGCAATTTTGCTATAAAATATGGGGAATTTCTGCCTCTTTGCTCAAAAATAAGATGAATGCATACCTTTTTGCCATAAAAAAGGGAAATTTCTTCATTTTTGCTCCAAAATGAGGGGAATTTCTGCTTTTTTGCCTCTAAATAAGTGAAATTTCTGTCTTTTTTTCCAAAAACAAAGGGAATTTCTGTCTTTTTTTGCCCCAAAATAAGGAAAATTTATGACTTATTACCCTGAAATAAGTGAAATTTCTGCAATTTTTCACTAAAATAAGTGAAATTTCTGAGTTTTGCCTAAAAATAAGGGGAATTTCTCTTTTTGGCCCCAAAATTAGGGGAATTTCTGCTTTTTGTCACAAAATAAGGGGAATTTCTGACTTTTTGCCCGGAAATGAGTTAAATTTCTAAAATTTTTTCCCAAAATAAGGGAAATGTCTGCTTTTTACCCCAAAATAAGGGGATTTTCCGCCTTTTTGACTCAAAATAAGTGCAATTTCTGACTTTTCCCCAAAAATAAACAGAATTTCTGTCTTTTTGCCCCAAAATAAGGGGAATTTCTGACTTTTTGCCCTGAAATAAGTTAAATTTCTAAAATATTTTTCCAAAATAAGAAAAATGTATGCTTTTTGCCCCAAAATAAAGGGAATTTCTGCTTTTTTTCACTGAAATAAGTGAAATTTCTGCAATTTTGCCCCAAAATAAGTAAAATTTCTGCAATTTTGCCCCAAAATAAGGGAAATTTCTGGAATTTTGCCCCAAAATAAGTGGAATTTCTGAGTTTTGTCCCAAAATAAGGAGAATTTATGTCTTTTTGCCCTAACATATAGGGAATTTCTGCCTTTTGGCCCCACAATTAGGGAAATTTCTGCAATTTTGCCCCAAAATAATGGGAATTTCTGCTTTTTTGCCTCTAAATAAGTGGAATTTCTGTCTTTTTCCCCCAAATCAAAAAGAATTTCTGTCTTTTTAGCCCCAAAATAAGGAAAATTTCTGACTTATTACCCTGAAATAAGTGAAATTTCTGCAATTTTGCCCCAAAATAAGGGAAATTTCTGCCGTTTTCCCCCAAAAAGGGGAATTTCAGCCTTTTTACCTCAAAATAAAGAAAATTTCTGCATTTTTGCCACAAAATGTGGGAAATTTCTGCTTTTTCCCCCAAAATAAGAAAAATTTCTGCTTTTGTTTTCTGAAATAAGTGAAATTTCTACAATTTTGCCCCAAAATAAGTGAAATTTCTGCAATTTTGCCCAAAAATAAGGGAAATTTCTGGAATTTTGCCCCAAAATAAGGGGAATTTCTAAGTTTAACACCAAAATAAGGAGAATTTCTGTCTTTTTGCCCCAACATATAGGGAATTTCTAACTTTTTGCCTCACAATTAGGGAAATTTCTGCAATTTTTCTCCAAAATACGGGAAATTTCTGCCTTTTTGCCCAAAAATAAGAAGAATGCATACCTTTTTGCCATAAAAAGGGAAATTTCTCCATTTTTGCTCCAAAATAATAGGAATTTCTGCTTTTTTGCCTCTAAAAAAGTTTAATTTCTGTCTTTTTCCCCCAAAACAAAGGGAATTTCTGTCTTTTTTGCCCCAAAATAAGGAAAATTTCTGACTTATTACCCTGAAATAAGTGAAATTTCTGCAATTTTGCCCCAAAATAAGCGAAATTTCTGCCTTTTTGCCCCCAAATAAAAGGAATTTCAGCCTTTTTACCTCAAAATAAGGCGAATTTTTACATTTTTGCCCCAAAATATAGGAAATTTCTGCCTTTTTGCCCCAAAATAAGAAAAATTTCTGCAATTTTGTACCAAAATATAAGAAATTTGTGCCTTTTTGCCCCCAAATAAGAAAATTTCTGCTTTTTATTCTGAAATAAGTGAAATTTCTGCAATTTTGCCACAAAATAAGGGAAATTTCTGCACTTTTGCCCCAAAATAAGGGAAATTTCTGGAATTTTGCCCCAAAGTAAATGGAATTTTTGAGTTTTGCCCCCAAATAAGGAGATTTTCTGTTTCTTTGCCTCAACATATAGGGATTTCTGCCTTTTTGCCCCAAAATTATGGGAATTTCTGCAATTTTTCTCCAAAATACGGGGAATTTCTACTATTTAGCCCGAAAATAAAGGGAATGTATACCTTTTGCCACAAAAAAGGAAATTTCTTCATTTTTGCCGCAAAATAATAGGAATATCTGCATTTTTAACTCAAAATAAGTGAAATTTCTGCCTTTTTACCCAAAAATACACGGAATTTCTGTGTTTTTGCTTCAAAATAAAAGGAATTTTTGAATTTTGCCCTGAAATAAGTGAAATTTCTTCAATTTTGCCCCAAAATAAGGGAAATTTCTGCCTTTTTGCCACAAAATAAGAGGAAATTCTGTCTTTTTGCCCCAAAATAAGGGGAATTTCTGCCTTTTTACCTCATAATAAGATGAATCTCTGCCTTTTTCCCCTAAAATATAGAGAATTTCTGTATTTTTCCCCCACAATAAAGAAAATTTCTGAAATTTTGTAACAAAATAAAAGTAGTTTCTGCATTTTTGCCCCAAAATAAGAGAAATTTCTGCGTTTTTTCCCTGAAATAAGTGAAATTTCTGTAATTTTGCCCTAAAATAAGGGAGATTTCTGCAATTTTGCCCAAAAATAAATAAAATTTCTGTAATTTTGCCCCATAATAATGGGAATTTCTGACTTTTTGCCCTGAAATAAGGAGAATTTCTGTCTTTTTGCCCCAAAATAATGTGAATTTCTGCATTTTCCCTCAAAATTAGCGGAATATGTGCAATTTTGCTTCAAAATACGGAAAATTTCTGCCTTATTGAACCAAAATAAAGGGAATTTCTGCATTTTTGCACCAATATAAGGTGAATTTCTGAAATTTTGCTCCAAAATACGGGGAATTTCTGCCTTATTGCCCGAAATAAAGTGGAATTTCTGCCTTTTTGCCCTGAAATATTTGAAATTTCCACAATTTTAACCCAAAATAAGAGGAATTTCTGTTTTTGGCCCCAAAATTAGGAGAATTTCTGCTTTTTGCCCCAAAATAAGGCAAATTTCTGACTTTTGGCCCTGAAATAAGTGAAATTTCTGCAATTTTGCCCCAAAATAAGGGGAATTTCTGCCTTTTTGCCAAAATAAGGGGAGTTTCAGCATTTAACCACAAATAAGGGGAATTTCTGCCTTTTTGCCACAAAATATGGGGAATTTCTGCCTTATTGCCCCAAAATAAGGAAAATTTTTGCTTTTCTGCCCCAATTAACAAGAATTTATGTCTTTTTGCCACAAAGTAAAGGGAATTTCAGCCTTTTTGCCCCAAAATAACGGGAATTTCTGCCTTTTACCTCAAAATAAGGGGAATTTCTGCCTTTTGCCCAAAATATGGGGAATTTCTGACTTTTTGTTCCAAAATAAGGAAAATTTCTTCAATTTTGTACCAAAATAAAAGAAATTTCTGCTTTTTGCCCCAAAATAAAAGTAATTTCTGACTCTTTGCCCTGAAATAAATGAAATTTCTGCAATTTGGCCCGAAAATAAGGGAAAT
Source organism: Micromys minutus (assembly GCF_963924665.1). NCBI lineage: Eukaryota > Metazoa > Chordata > Mammalia > Rodentia > Muridae > Micromys > Micromys minutus. The sequence continues at coordinate 46,886 of NW_027667358.1, read as the reverse complement.
TTGTGCCTTTTTGCCCCAAAATGAGGGGAATTTCTGCCTTTTTGACCCAAAATATGGGGCATTTCAGCATTTTACCTCAAAATAAGAGGAATTTCAGCCTTTTTGCACCAAAATATGGAAAATTTCTGACTTTTTGCCACAAAATAAGAAAAATTTCTGCAATTCTGTACCCAAATAAAAGAAATTTCTAAAATTTTGCCCCAAAATAAGGAAAATTTCTGATTTTTGCCCCGAAATAAGAAGAATTTCTGTATTTTTGCACCAAAATAAAGGGAATTTCTTCCTTTTTGCCCAAAAATTAGGAGAGTTTCTGCAATTTTGCTTCAAAATACATGGAATTTCTGCCTTTTCCGAAAATAAGGAGAAAATCTGCCGATATCCCCCAAATAAATGGAATTTCTGCATTTTTGCCCCAATATTAAGAGAATTTCTGCAATTTTGCTCCAAAATACAGGGAATTTCTGCCTTTTTGCCCAAAATTAAGGGGATTTTCTGCCTTTTTTCTCCCAAACAAAGGAAATTTCTGCAATTTGATCCCAAAATAAGGGGAATTTCTGCCTTTTTGCCCCCAAATAAGGAGAATTTCTGCATTTTTCCCCTGAAATATGTGAAATGTCTGCAATTTTACCCCAAAATAAGGTGAATTTCTGCCTTTTTGCCCCAAAATAATGGGAATTAATGCATTTTGCCCTAAAATAAGAAAAATTTTTGCTTTTTTTCTGTGAAATAAGTGAAATTTCTGCAATTTTGCCCTAAAATAAGGGGAATTTCTGCCTTTTGTCCCAAAATAACAAGAATTTCTGCATTTTTGCCCCAAAATAAAGAAAATTACTGCATGTTTTACCCAAAAATTAGGTGAATTTCTGCAATTTTGCTTCAAAATACAGGGATTTTCTGCCTTTTTCGCCGAAAATAAAGGGAATTTCTGCCATTTTGCCGCGAAATAAGTGAAATTTCTGAAGTTTTACCCCAAAATAAAGGGAAGTTCTGCGTTTTTGCCCCAAAATTAGGGGAATTTCTGCAACTTTGCTCCAAAATATGGGGAATTTCTGCCTTTTTGCCCAGAAATAAAGGAAATGTATACATTTTTGCCATAAAAAAGGGAAATTTCTTCATTTTTACCCCAAAATAAGGGGATTTTTCGCCTTTTTGACTCAAAATAAGTGCAATTTCTGACTTTTCCCCAAAAATAAACAGAATTTCTGTCTTTTTGCCTCAAAATAAAGGGAATTTCTGACTTTTTGCCCTGAAATAAGTTAAATTTCTAAAATTTTTCCCCAAAATAAGGGAAATGTCTGCTTTTTGCCCCAAAATTAGGGGAATTTCTGCCTTTTTGCCCCAAAATAGGGGGAATTTCAGAATTTTTACCTCAAAATAAGAGGAATTTTGGCATTTTTGCCCCAAAATATGGAAAATTTCTGCCTTTTTGCCCAAAATAAGAAAAATTTCTGCAATTTTGTACCAAAATAAAAGAAATTTCTGCAATTTTGCCCCAAAATAAGTGAAATTTCTGCAATTTTGCCCCAATATAATGAAATTTCTGAAATTTTGCCCCAAAATAAGTGGAATTTCTGAGTTTTGCCCCAAAATAAGGAGAATTTCTGTCTCTTTGCCCCAACATATAGGGAATTTCTGCCTTTTTGCCCCACAATTAGGGGAATTTCTGCAATTTTGCTCCAAAATACTGGGAATTTCTGCCTTTTTGCCCGAAAATGAGAAGAATGCATACCTTTTTGTCATAAAAAAGGGAAATTTCTTCATTTTTGCTCCAAAATAAGGGGAATTTCTGCTTTTATGCCTCTAAATGAGTGGAATTTCTGTCCTTTTCCCCCCAAAAAAGGGAATTTCTGTCTTTTTTGCCATATATAAGGAAAATTTCTGACTTATTACCCTTAAATAAGTGAAATTTCTGCAATTTTGCCCCAAAATAAGGGAAATTTCTGCCTTTTTGCCCCCAAATAAGAATTATTTCAGCCTTTTTACCTCAAAATAAGGGGAATTTCTGCATTTTTGCCACAAAATATTAGGAATTTCATCTTTTTCCCCCAAAATAATGAAAATTTCTGCCTTTTTTCCCTAAAATAAGTGAAATTTCTGCAATTTTGGCCCAAAATAAGTGAAGTTTCTGCAATTTTGCCCCAAATAAAAGAAATTTCTGGAATTTTGCCACAAAATAAGTGGAATTTCTGAGTTTTGCCCCAAAATAAGGAAAATTTCGGTCTTTTTGCCCCAACATATATGGAATTTCTGCCTTTTTGCCCCACAATTAGGGGAATTTCTGCAATTTTGCTCCAAAATATGGGGAATTTCTGCCTTTTAGCCCGAAAATTTGAAGAATGCATACCTTTATGCCCCAAAACAAAGGGAATTTCTGTCTTTTTGCCCCAAAATAAGGAAAATTTCTGACCTATTACCCTGAAATATGTAAAATTTCTGCAATTTTGCCCCAAAATAAGGGAAATTTCTGCTTTTTTGCACCCAATAAGTGGAATTTCAGGCTTTTTTACCTCAAAATAAGAAGAATTTCTGAATTTTGCCCCAAAATATGGAGAATTTCTGCTTTTTCCCCAAAATAAAGAAAATTTCTGCAATTTTGTACCAAAATAAAAGAAATTTCTGTCTTTTTACCCCAAAATAATAAATTTCTGCTTTTTTTCTGAAATAAGTAAAATTTCTGCAATTTTGCCCCAAAATAAGTCAAATTTCTGCAATTTTGCCCCAAAATAAGGAAAATTTCTGGAATTTTGCCCCAAAGTAAGTGGAATTTCTGAGTTTTGCCCCAAAATAAAGAGAATTTCTGTCTTTTTGCCCCAACATATAGGGCATTTCTGACTTTTTGCCCCACAATTAGGGGAATTTCTGCAATTTTTCTCCAAAATAAGTGAAATTTCTGAGTTTTGCCCCAAAATATGGGAAATTTCTGCAATTTGCCCCAAAATAAGAAAAATTTCTGCAATTTTGTACCAAAATAAAAAAAAATTCTGCCTTTTTGCCCCAAAATAAGAAAATTTCTGCTTTTTTTTTCTGAAATAAGTGAAATTTCTGGAATTTTGCCCCAAAATAAGTGAAATTATTGAGTATTGCCCCAAAATAAGGAGAATTTCTTTATTTTTGCCACAAAATATAGGGAATTTCTGCCTTTTTGCCCAAAAATAAGAAGAATGCATAACTTTTTGCCATCAAAAAGGGAAATTTCTTCATTTTTGCTCCAAAATAAGGGGAATTTCTGCTTTTTTGCCTCTATATAAGTGGAATTTTTGTCTTTTTCCCCCAAAACAAAGGGAATTTCTGTCTTTTTTGCACCAAAATAAGAAAAATTCCTGACTTATTACCCTTAAGTAAGTGAAATTTGTGCAATTTTGCCCCAAAATAAGGGAAAATTCTGCCTTTTTGCCCCCAAATAAGGGGAATTTCAGCCTTTTTACCTCAAAATTAGGGGAATTTCTGCATTTTTCCCCAAAATATGGGTAATTTCTGCATTTTGCCCCAAAATAAGAAACATTTCTGCAATTTTGTACCAAAATATAAGAAATTTCTGCCTTTTTGCCCCAAAATAAGAAAATTTCTGCTTTTTTTCTGAAATAAGTGAAATTTCTGTAATTTTGCCCCAAAATAAGTGAAATTTCTAAGTTTTGCCCCTAAATAAAAAGAATTTCTGACTTTTTGCCCCAACATATAGGGATTTTCTGACTTTTTGCTTCACAATTACTTGAATTTCTGCAATTGTGCTCCAAAATACGGTGAATTTCTGCCTTTTTGCTCAAAAATAAGATGAATGCATACCTTTTTGCCATAAAAAAGGGAAATTTCATTTTTGCTCCAAAATAATGGGAATTTCTGCTTTTTTGCCTCTAAATAAGTGGAATTTCTTTCTTTTTCTCCCAAAACAAAGGGAATTTCTGTGTTTTTTGCCCCAAAACAAGGAAAATTTCTGACTTATTACCCTGTAGTAAGTGAAATTTCTGCAATTTTGCCCCAAAATAGGAAAAATTTCTGCCTTTTTGCCCTAAATAAGGGGAATTTAAGCCTTTTTACCTCAAAATAAAGGGAATTTCTGCATTTTTGCCCCAAAATATGGGAAATTTCTGCATTTTTGCCCCAAAATCAGAAAAATTTCTGCAATTTTTTACCAAAATACACGAAATTTCTGCCTTTTTACCCCAAAATAAGAAAATTTCTGCTTTTTTTTCTGAAATAAGTGAAATTTCTGCAATTTTGCCCCAAAATAAGTAAAATTTTTGCAATTTTGCCCCAAAATAAGGGAAATTTCTGGAATTTTGCCCCAAAGTAATTGGAATTTCTGAGTTTTGCCCCAAAATAAGGAGAATTTCTGTTTTTTTGCCCCAAAATAAAGGAAATTTCTGCCTTTTTGCCCCACAATTAGGGGAATTTCTGCAATTTTGCTCTAAAATACGGAGATTTTTGGCTTTTTGCCCGAAAATAATAAGAATGCATACCTTTTTGCCATAAAAAAGGAAAATTTTTTCATTTTTGCTCCAAAATAAGGGGAATTTCTGCCCTTTTGCCTCTAAATAAGTGGAATTTCTGTCTTTTTCCCCTAAAACAAGGAAATTTATGTCTTTTTTTGCCAGAAAATAAAGAAAATTTCTGACTTATTACCCTGAAGTAAGTGAAATTTCTGCAATTTTGCCCCAAAATAAGGGAAATTTCTGATTTTTTGCCCCCAAATAAGAGGAATATTAGCCTTTTTACCTCAAAATAAAAGGAATTTCTTCAATTTTGCCCCAAAATAAGGGAAATTTCTGGAATTTTGCAGCAAAGTAAGTGGAATTTCTGAGTTTTGCCCCAAAATAAGGAGAATTCTGTCTTTTTCCCCAACATATAGTGAATTTCTGCAATTTTCCTCCAAAATACGAAGAATTTCTGCCTTTTTGCCCAAAAATAAAAAGAATGCATATCTTTTTGCCATAAAAAAGGGAAATTTCTTCATTTTTGCTCCAATATAAGAGGAATTTCTGCTTTTTTGCCTCTAAATAACTGGAATATCTGTCTTTTCCCCCAAAACAAAGGGAATTTCTGTCTTTTTTGCCCCAAAATAAGGAAAATTTCTGACTTATTACCCTGTAGTAAGTGAAATTTCTGCAATTTTGCCCCAAAATAGGAAAAATTTCTGCCTTTTTGCCCCAAATAAAAGGAATTTCAGCCTTTTTACCTCAAAATAAGGGAAATTTCTGCATTTTTGCCCCAAAATCAGAAATATTTCTGCAATTTTGTACCAAAATACATAAAATTTCTGCCTTTTTGCCCCAAAATAAGAAAATTTCTGCTTTTTTTTCTGAAATAAGTGAAATTTCTGCAATTTTGCCCCAAAATAAGTAAAATTTCTGCAATTTTGCCCCAAAATAAGGGAAATTTCTGGAATTTTGCCCCAAAGTAATTGGAATTTCTGAGTTTTGCCCCAAAATAAGGAGAATTTCTGTTTTTTTGCCCCAAAATAAAGGGAATTTCTGCCTTTTTGCCCCACAATTAGGGGAATTTCTGCAATTTTGCTCTAAAATACAGGGAATTTTTGCCTTTTTGCCCGAAAATAAGAAGAATGCATACCTTTTTGCCATAAAAAAGGAAAATTTTTTTCATTTTTGCTCCAAAATAAGGGGAATTTCTGCCTTTTTGCCTCTAAATAAGTGGAATTTCTTTCTTTTTCCCCAAAAACAAGGAAATTTATGTCATTTTTGCCACAAAATAAGGAAAATTTCTGACTTATTACCCTGAAGTAAGTGAAATTTCTGCAACTTTGCCCCAAAATAAGGGTAATTTCTGATTTTTCGCCCCCAAATAAGAGGAATATTAGCCTTTTTACCTCAAAATAAAAGGAATTTCTTCAATTTTGCCCCAAAATAAGGAAAATTTCTGGAATTTTGCAGCAAAGTAAGTGGAATTTCTAGTTTTGCCCCAAAATAAGGAGAATTTCTGTCTTTTTCCCCAACATATAGGGAATTTCTGCAATTTTGCTCCAAAATACGGGGAATTTTTGCCCTTTGGCCCAAAAATAAAAAGAATGCATACCTTTTTGCCATAAAAAAAGAAATATATTCATTTTTGCTCCAAAATAAGGGGAATTTCTGCTTTTTTGCCTCTAAATAAGTGGAATTTCTTTCTTTTTCTCCCAAAACAAAGCGAATTTCTGTGTTTTTTGCCCCAAAATAAGGAAAATTTCTGACTCATTTCCCTGAAATAAGTGAAATTTCTGCAATTTTGCCCCAAAATAAGGAAAATTTCTGCCTTTTTGCCCCCAAATAAGGAGAATTTCTGCATTTTTCCCCTGAAATATGTGAAATGTCTGCAATTTTACCCCAAAATAAGGTGAATTTCTGCCTTTTTGCCCCAAAATAATGGGAATTAATGCATTTTGCCCTAAAATAAGAAAAATTTTTGCTTTTTTTCTGTGAAATAAGTGAAATTTCTGCAATTTTGCCCTAAAATAAGGGGAATTTCTGCCTTTTGTCCCAAAATAACAAGAATTTCTGCATTTTTGCCCCAAAATAAAGAAAATTACTGCATGTTTTACCCAAAAATTAGGTGAATTTCTGCAATTTTGCTTCAAAATACAGGGATTTTCTGCCTTTTTCGCCGAAAATAAAGGGAATTTCTGCCATTTTGCCGCGAAATAAGTGAAATTTCTGAAGTTTTACCCCAAAATAAAGGGAAGTTCTGCGTTTTTGCCCCAAAATTAGGGGAATTTCTGCAACTTTGCTCCAAAATATGGGGAATTTCTGCCTTTTTGCCCAAAAATAAAGGAAATGTATACATTTTTGCCATAAAAAAGGGAAATTTCTTCATTTTTACCCCAAAATAAGGGGATTTTTCGCCTTTTTGACTCAAAATAAGTGCAATTTCTGACTTTTCCCCAAAAATAAACAGAATTTCTGTCTTTTTGCCTCAAAATAAAGGGAATTTCTGACTTTTTGCCCTGAAATAAGTTAAATTTCTAAAATTTTTCCCCAAAATAAGGGAAATGTCTGCTTTTTGCCCCAAAATTAGGGGAATTTCTGCCTTTTTGCCCCAAAATAGGGGGAATTTCAGAATTTTTACCTTAAAATAAGAGGAATTTTGGCATTTTTGCCCCAAAATATGGGAAATTTCTGCCTTTTTGCCCAAAATAAGAAAAATTTCTGCAATTTTGTACCAAAATAAAAGAAATTTCTGCAATTTTGCCCCAAAATAAGTGAAATTTCTGCAATTTTGCCCCAATATAATGAAATTTCTGAAATTTTGCCCCAAAATAAGTGGAATTTCTGAGTTTTGCCCCAAAATAAGGAGAATTTCTGTCTCTTTGCCCCAACATATAGGGAATTTCTGCCTTTTTGCCCCACAATTAGGGGAATTTCTGCAATTTTGCTCCAAAATACTGGGAATTTCTGCCTTTTTGCCCGAAAATGAGAAGAATGCATACCTTTTTGTCATAAAAAAGGGAAATTTCTTCATTTTTGCTCCAAAATAAGGGGAATTTCTGCTTTTATGCCTCTAAATGAGTGGAATTTCTGTCCTTTTCCCCCCAAAAAAGGGAATTTCTGTCTTTTTTGCCATATATAAGGAAAATTTCTGACTTATTACCCTTAAATAAGTGAAATTTCTGCAATTTTGCCCCAAAATAAGGGAAATTTCTGCCTTTTTGCCCCCAAATAAGAATTATTTCAGCCTTTTTACCTCAAAATAAGGGGAATTTCTGCATTTTTGCCACAAAATATTAGGAATTTCATTTTTTCCCCCAAAATAATGAAAATTTCTGCCTTTTTTCCCTAAAATAAGTGAAATTTCTGCAATTTTGGCCCAAAATAAGTGAAGTTTCTGCAATTTTGCCCCAAAATAAAAGAAATTTCTGGAATTTTGCCACAAAATAAGTGGAATTTCTGAGTTTTGCCCCAAAATAAGGAGAATTTCGGTCTTTTTGCCCCAACATATATGGAATTTCTGCCTTTTTGCCCCACAATTAGGGGAATTTCTGCAATTTTGCTCCAAAATATGGGGAATTTCTGCCTTTTAGCCCGAAAATTTGAAGAATGCATACCTTTATGCCATAAAAAACGGAAATTTCTTCATTTTTGCTCCAAAATAAGGGGAATTTCTGCTTTTTGCCTCTAAATAAGTGGAATTTCTGTCTTTTTCCCCCAAAACAAAGGGAATTTCTGTCTTTTTTGCCCCAAAATAAGGAAAATTTCTGACCTATTACCCTGAAATATGTAAAATTTCTGCAATTTTGCCCCAAAATAAGGGAAATTTCTGCTTTTTTGCACCCAATAAGTGGAATTTCAGGCTTTTTTACCTCAAAATAAGAAGAATTTCTGAATTTTGCCCCAAAATATGGAGAATTTCTGCTTTTTCCCCAAAATAAAGAAAATTTCTGCAATTTTGTACCAAAATAAAAGAAATTTCTGTCTTTTTACCCCAAAATAATAAATTTCTGCTTTTTTTCTGAAATAAGTAAAATTTCTGCAATTTTGCCCCAAAATAAGTCAAATTTCTGCAATTTTGCCCCAAAATAAGGAAAATTTCTGGAATTTTGCCCCAAAGTAAGTGGAATTTCTGAGTTTTGCCCCAAAATAAAGAGAATTTCTGTCTTTTTGCCCCAACATATAGGGCATTTCTGACTTTTTGCCCCACAATTAGGGGAATTTCTGCAATTTTTCTCCAAAATAAGTGAAATTTCTGAGTTTTGCCCCAAAATATGGGAAATTTCTGCAATTTGCCCCAAAATAAGAAAAATTTCTGCAATTTTGTACCAAAATAAAAAAAAATTCTGCCTTTTTGCCCCAAAATAAGAAAATTTCTGCTTTTTTTTTCTGAAATAAGTGAAATTTCTGGAATTTTGCCCCAAAATAAGTGAAATTATTGAGTATTGCCCCAAAATAAGGAGAATTTCTTTATTTTTGCCACAAAATATAGGGAATTTCTGCCTTTTTGCCCAAAAATAAGAAGAATGCATAACTTTTTGCCATAAAAAAGGGAAATTTCTTCATTTTTGCTCCAAAATAAGGGGAATTTCTGCTTTTTTGCCTCTATATAAGTGGAATTTTTGTCTTTTTCCCCAAAAACAAAGGGAATTTCTGTCTTTTTTGCACCAAAATAAGAAAAATTCCTGACTTATTACCCTTAAGTAAGTGAAATTTGTGCAATTTTGCCCCAAAATAAGGGAAAATTCTGCCTTTTTGCCCCCAAATAAGGGGAATTTCAGCCTTTTTACCTCAAAATTAGGGGAATTTCTGCATTTTTCCCCAAAATATGGGTAATTTCTGCATTTTGCCCCAAAATAAGAAACATTTCTGCAATTTTGTACCAAAATAAAAGAAATTTCTGCCTTTTTGCCCCAAAATAAGAAAATTTCTGCTTTTTTTCTGAAATAAGTGAAATTTCTGTAATTTTGCCCCAAAATAAGTGAAATTTCTAAGTTTTGCCCCTAAATAAAAAGAATTTCTGACTTTTTGCCCCAACATATAGGGATTTTCTGACTTTTTGCTCCACAATTACTTGAATTTCTGCAATTGTGCTCCAAAATACGGTGAATTTCTGCCTTTTTGCTCAAAAATAAGATGAATGCATACCTTTTTGCCATAAAAAAGGGAAATTTCATTTTTGCTCCAAAATAATGGGAATTTCTGCTTTTTTGCCTCTAAATAAGTGGAATTTCTTTCTTTTTCTCCCAAAACAAAGGGAATTTCTGTGTTTTTTGCCCCAAAACAAGGAAAATTTCTGACTTATTACCCTGTAGTAAGTGAAATTTCTGCAATTTTGCCCCAAAATAGGAAAAATTTCTGCCTTTTTGCCCTAAATAAGGGGAATTTAAGCCTTTTTACCTCAAAATAAAGGGAATTTCTGCATTTTTGCCCCAAAATATGGGAAATTTCTGCATTTTTGCCCCAAAATCAGAAAAATTTCTGCAATTTTTTACCAAAATACACGAAATTTCTGCCTTTTTACCCCAAAATAAGAAAATTTCTGCTTTTTTTTCTGAAATAAGTGAAATTTCTGCAATTTTGCCCCAAAATAAGTAAAATTTTTGCAATTTTGCCCCAAAATAAGGGAAATTTCTGGAATTTTGCCCCAAAGTAATTGGAATTTCTGAGTTTTGCCCCAAAATAAGGAGAATTTCTGTTTTTTTGCCCCAAAATAAAGGGAATTTCTGCCTTTTTGCCCCACAATTAGGGGAATTTCTGCAATTTTGCTCTAAAATACGGGGAATTTTTGCCTTTTTGCCCGAAAATAATAAGAATGCATACCTTTTTGCCATAAAAAAGGAAAATTTTTTCATTTTTGCTCCAAAATAAGGGGAATTTCTGCCTTTTTGCCTCTAAATAAGTGGAATTTCTGTCTTTTTCCCCTAAAACAAGGAAATTTATGTCTTTTTTGCCAGAAAATAAAGAAAATTTCTGACTTATTACCCTGAAGTAAGTGAAATTTCTGCAATTTTGCCCCAAAATAAGGGAAATTTCTGATTTTTTGCCCCCAAATAAGAGGATTATTAGCCTTTTTACCTCAAAATAAGAGGAATTTCTTCAATTTTGCCCCAAAATAAGGGAATTTTCTGGAATTTTGCAGCAAAGTAAGTGGAATTTCTGAGTTTTGCCCCAAAATAAGGAGAATTCTGTCTTTTTCCCCAACATATAGTGAATTTCTGCAATTTTCCTCCAAAATACGAAGAATTTCTGCCTTTTTGCCCAAAAATAAAAAGAATGCATATCTTTTTGCCATAAAAAAGGGAAATTTCTTCATTTTTGCTCCAATATAAGAGGAATTTCTGCTTTTTTGCCTCTAAATAACTGGAATATCTGTCTTTTCCCCCAAAACAAAGGGAATTTCTGTCTTTTTTGCCCCAAAATAAGGAAAATTTCTGACTTATTACCCTGTAGTAAGTGAAATTTCTGCAATTTTGCCCCAAAATAGGAAAAATTTCTGCCTTTTTGCCCCAAATAAAAGGAATTTCAGCCTTTTTACCTCAAAATAAGGGAAATTTCTGCATTTTTGCCCCAAAATCAGAAATATTTCTGCAATTTTGTACCAAAATACATAAAATTTCTGCCTTTTTGCCCCAAAATAAGAAAATTTCTGCTTTTTTTTCTGAAATAAGTGAAATTTCTGCAATTTTGCCCCAAAATAAGTAAAATTTCTGCAATTTTGCCCCAAAATAAGGGAAATTTCTGGAATTTTGCCCCAAAGTAATTGGAATTTCTGAGTTTTGCCCCAAAATAAGGAGAATTTCTGTTTTTTTGCCCCAAAATAAAGGGAATTTCTGCCTTTTTGCCCCACAATTAGGGGAATTTCTGCAATTTTGCTCTAAAATACAGGGAATTTTTGCCTTTTTGCCCGAAAATAAGAAGAATGCATACCTTTTTGCCATAAAAAAGGAAAATTTTTTTCATTTTTGCTCCAAAATAAGGGGAATTTCTGCCTTTTTGCCTCTAAATAAGTGGAATTTCTTTCTTTTTCCCCTAAAACAAGGAAATTTATGTCATTTTTGCCACAAAATAAGGAAAATTTCTGACTTATTACCCTGAAGTAAGTGAAATTTCTGCAACTTTGCCCCAAAATAAGGGTAATTTCTGATTTTTCGCCCCCAAATAAGAGGAATATTAGCCTTTTTACCTCAAAATAAAAGGAATTTCTTCAATTTTGCCCCAAAATAAGGAAAATTTCTGGAATTTTGCAGCAAAGTAAGTGGAATTTCTGAGTTTTGCCCCAAAATAAGGAGAATTTCTGTCTTTTTCCCCAACATATAGGGAATTTCTGCAATTTTGCTCCAAAATACGGGGAATTTTTGCCCTTTGGCCCAAAAATAAAAAGAATGCATACCTTTTTGCCATAAAAAAAGAAATATATTCATTTTTGCTCCAAAATAAGGGGAATTTCTGCTTTTTTGCCTCTAAATAAGTGGAATTTCTTTCTTTTTCTCCCAAAACAAAGCGAATTTCTGTGTTTTTTGCCCCAAAATAAGGAAAATTTCTGACTTATTTCCCTGAAATAAGTGAAATTTCTGCAATTTTGCCCCAAAATAAGGAAAATTTCTGCCTTTTTGCCCCAAATAAGGGGAATTTCAGCCTTTTTACCTCAAAATAAGGGGAATTTCTGCATTTTTCCCCAAAATATGGGAAATTTCTGCCTTTTTGCCCCAAAATAAGAAAAATTTCTGCAATTTTGTACCAAAATAAAAGAAATTTCTGCTATTTTGTCCCAAAATAAAATAATTTCTGCTTTTTTTTCTGAAATAAGTGAAATTTCTGCATTTTTCCCCAAAATAAGTGAAATTTCTGAGTTTTGCTCCAAAATAACGAGAATTTCTGAATTTTTGCCCCAACATATAGAGAATTTCTGCCTTTTTGCCCCAAAATTAGGGGAATTTCTGGAATTTTGCTCCAAAATACGAAAAATTTCTGCCTTTTTGCCCCAAAATAAAAAGAATGCATATCTTTTTGCCATAAAAAAGGGAAATTTCTTCATTTTTGATCCAATATAAGAGGAATTTCTGCTTTTTTGCCTCTAAATAACTGGAATTTCTGTCTTTTTCCCCCAAAACAAAGAGAATTTCTGTCTTTTTTGCCCCAAAACAAGGAAAATTTCTGACTTATTACCCTGTAGTAAGTGAAATTTCTGCAATTTTGCCCCAAAATAGGAAAAATTTCTGCCTTCTTGCCCTAAATAAGGGGAATTTAAGCCTTTTTACCTCAAAATAAGGGGAATTTCTGCATTTTTGCCCCAAAATATGGGAAATTTCTGCATTTTTGCCCCAAAATCAGAAAAATTTCTGCAATTTTTTACCAAAATACACGAAATTTCTGCCTTTTTGCCCCAAAATAAGAAAATTTCTGCTTTTTTTTTGGAAATAAGTGAAATTTCTGCAATTTTGCCCCAAAATAAGTAAAATTTCTGCAATATTGCCCCAAAATAAGGGAAATTTCTGGAATTTTGCCCCAAAGTAATTGGAATTTTTGAGTTTTGCCCCAAAATAAGGAGAATTTCTGTTTTTTTGCCCCAAAATAAAGGGAATTTCTGCCTTTTTTCCCCACAATTAGGGGAATTTCTGCAATTTTGCTCTAAAATACGGGGAATTTTTGCCTTTTTGCCCGAAAATAATAAGAATGCATACCTTTTTGCCATAAAAAAGGAAAATTTTTTCATTTTTGCTCCAAAAAGAGGGGAATTTCTGCCTTTTTGCCTCTAAATAAGTGGAATTTCTGTCTTTTTCCCCTAAAACAAGGACATTTATGTCTTTTTTGCCAGAAAATAAAGAAAATTTCTGACTTATTACCCTGAAGTAAGTGAAATTTCTGCAATTTTGCCCCAAAATAAGGGAAATTTCTGATTTTTTGCCCCCAAATAAGAGGAATATTAGCCTTTTTACCTCAAAATAAAAGGAATTTCTTCAATTTTGCCCCAAAATAAGGGAAATTTCTGGAATTTTGCAGCAAAGTAAGTGGAATTTCTGAGTTTTGCCCCAAAATAAGGAGAATTCTGTCTTTTTCCCCAACATATAGTGAATTTCTGCAATTTTCCTCCAAAATACGAAGAATTTTTGCCTTTTTGCCCAAAAATAAAAAGAATGCATATCTTTTTGCCATAAAAAAGGGAAATTTCTTCATTTTTGCTCCAATATAAGAGGAATTTCTGCTTTTTTGCCTCTAAATAACTGGAATATCTGTCTTTTCCCCCAAAACAAAGGGAATTTCTGTCTTTTTTGCCCCAAAATAAGGAAAATTTCTGACTTATTACCCTGTAGTAAGTGAAATTTCTGCAATTTTGCCCCAAAATAGGAAAAATTTCTGCCTTTTTGCCCCAAATAAAAGGAATTTCAGCCTTTTTACCTCAAAATAAAAGAAATTTCTGCATTTTTGCCCTAAAATCAGAAATATTTCTGCAATTTTGTACCAAAATACATAAAATTTCTGCCTTTTTGCCCCAAAATAAGAAAATTTCTGCTTTTTTTTCTGAAATAAGTGAAATTTCTGCAATTTTGCCCCAAAATAAGTAAAATTTCTGCAATTTTGCCCCAAAATAAGGGAAATTTCTGGAATTTTGCCCCAAAGTAATTGGAATTTCTGAGTTTTGCCCCAAAATAAGGAGAATTTCTGTTTTTTTGCCCCAAAATAAAGGGAATTTCTGCCTTTTTGCCCCACAATTAGGGGAATTTCTACAATTTTGCTCTAAAATACAGGGAATTTTTGCCTTTTTGCCCGAAAATAAGAAGAATGCATACCTTTTTGCCATAAAAAAGGAAAATTTTTTTCATTTTTGCTCCAAAATAAGGGGAATTTCTGCCTTTTTGCCTCTAAATAAGTGGAATTTCTTTGTTTTTCCCCTAAAACAAGGAAATTTATGTCATTTTTGCCACAAAATAAGGAAAATTTCTGACTTATTACCCTGAAGTAAGTGAAATTTCTGCAACTTTGCCCCAAAATAAGAGTAATTTCTGATTTTTCGCCCCCAAATAAAAGGAATATTAGCCTTTTTACCTCAAAATAAAAGGAATTTCTTCAATTTTGCCCCAAAATAAGGGAAATTTCTGTAATTTTGCAGCAAAGTAAGTGGAATTTCTGAGTTTTGCCCCAAAATAAGGAGAATTTCTGTCTTTTTCCCCAACATATAGGGAATTTCTGCAATTTTGCTCCAAAATACGGGGAATTTTTGCCCTTTGGCCCAAAAATAAAAAGAATGCATACCTTTTTGCCATAAAAAAAAGAAATATATTCATTTTTGCTCCAAAATAAGGGGAATTTCTGCTTTTTTGCCTCTAAATAAGTGGAATTTCTGTTTTTTTTCCCCAAAATAAAGGGAATTTTTTTCTTTTTTGCCCCAAAATAAGGAAAATTTGTGACTTATTACCGTTAAATAAGTGAAATTTCTGCAATATTGCCGCAAAATAAGAAAAATTTCTGCCTTTTTGCCCCCAAAAAAGGGGAATTTCAGCATTTTTACCGCAAAATAAGGGGAATTTCTGCATTTTAGCCCCAAAATATGGGAAATTTCTGCCTTTTTGCCCCAAAATAAGAAAAATTTCTGCAATTTTGTACCAAAATAAAAGAAATTTCTGCCTTTTTGCCCCAAAATAAAAAAATTTCTGCTTTTTTTTCTTAAATAATTGAAATTTCTATAATTTTGCCCCAAAATAAATGAAATTTCTGAGTTTTGCCCCAAAATATGGAAAATTTCTGCCTTTTTGACCCAAAATAAGAAAAATTTCTGCAATTTTGTACCAAAATAAAAGAAATTTCTGCCTTTTTGCCCCAAAATAAGAGAAATTGCTGCCTTTTTTCCTTGAAATAAGTGAAATTTCTGGAATTTTGCCCCAAAATAAGTGAAATTTCTGAGTATTGCCCCAAAATAAAGACAATTTCTGTCTTTTTGCCCCAACATATAGGGAATTTCTGCCTTTTTGCCTCACAATTAGGGGAATTTCTGCAATTTTGCTCCAAAATACGGGGAATTTCTGCCTTTTTGCTCAAAAATAAGATGAATGCATACCTTTTTGCCATAAAAAAGGGAAATTTCTTCATTTTTGCTCCAAAATGAGGGGAATTTCTGCTTTTTTGCCTCTAAATAAGTGGAATTTCTGTCTTTTTCCCCCAAAACAAAGGGAATTTCTGTCTTTTTTGCCCCAAAATAAGGAGAATTTCTGACTTATTACCCTGAAGTAAGTGAAATTTCTGCAATTTTGCCCCAAAATAAGGGAAATTTCTGCCTTTTTGCCCCCAAATATGTTGAATTTCAGCCTTTTACCTCAAAATAAGGGTAATTTCTGCATTTTCCCCCAAAATATGGGAAATTTCTGCCTTTTTGCCCCAAAATAAAAAACATTTTTGCAATTTTGTACCAAAATGAAAGAAATTTCTGCCTTTTTGCCCCAAAATAAGAAAATTTCTACTTTTTTTTTTGAAATAAGTGAAATTTCTGCAATTTTGTTCTAAAATAAGTGAAATTTCTGAGTTTTGCCCCAAAATAAGGATAATTTCTGACTTTTTGCCCCAACATATAGGGAATTTCTGCCTTTTTGCCCAACAATTAGGGGAATTTCTGCAATTTTGCTCCAAAATACGGGGAATTTCTGCCTTTTTGCCCAAAAATAAGAATTCATACCTTTTTGCCAAAAAAGGGAAATTTCTTCAATTTTGCTCCAAAATAAGGGGAATTTCGGCTTATTTGCCTCTAAATAAGTGGAATTTTTGTATTTTTCCCCCCAAACAAAGGGAATTTCTGTCTTCTTTGCCCCAAAATAAGGAAAATTTCTGACTTATTACCCTGAAATAAGTGAAATTTCTGCAATTTTGCTTCAAAATAAGGGAAATTTCTGCCTTTTTGCCCCCAAATAAAAGGAATTTCAGCCTTTTTACCTCAAAATAAGGGGAATTTCTGCATTTTTGCCCCAAAATATGGAAAATTTCTGCCTTTTTGCCACAAAATAAGAAAAATTTCTGCAATTTTGTACCAAAATAAAAGAAATTTCTGCCTTTTTGCCCCAAAACAAGAAAATTTCTTCTTTTTTTTCTGAAATAAGTGAAATTTCTGCAATTTTGCACTAAAATAAGTGAAATTTCTGAGTTTTGCCCCAAAATAAGGGGAATTTCTCTTTTTGGCCCCAAAATTAGGGGAATTTCTGCTTTTTGCCACAAAATAAGGGGAATTTCTGACTTTTTGCCCTGAAATGAGTTAAATTTGTAAAATTTTTTCCCAAAATAAGGGAAATGTCTGCTTTTTACCCCAAAACAAGGGGATTTTCCGCCTTTTCGACTCAAAATAAGTGCAATTTCTGAATTTTCCCCCAAAATAAACAGAATTTCTTTCTTTTTGCCCCAAAATAAGGGGAATTTCTGACTTTTTGCCCTAAAATAAGTTAAATTTCTAAAATTTTTTCTCAAAATAAGAAAAATGTCTGCTTTTTGCCCCAAAATAAAGGGAATTTCAGCCTTTTTTCACTGAAATAAGTGAAATTTCTGCAATTTTGCCCCAAAATAAGTAAAATTTCTGCAATTTTGCCCCAAAATAAGAAAAATTTCTGGAATTTTGCCCCAAAATAAGTGGAATTTCTGAGTTTTGTCCCAAAATAAGGAGAATTTCTGTCTTTTTGCCCTAACATATAGGGAATTTCTGCCTTTTTGCCCCACAATTAGGGGAATTTCTGCAATTTTGCCCCAAAATAAGGGGAATTTCTGCTTTTTTGCCTCTAAATAAGTGGAATTTCTGTCTTTTTCCCCCAAATCAAAAAGAATTCCTGTCTTTTTTGCTCCAAAATAAGGAAAATTTCTGACTTATTACCCTGAAATAAGTGAAATTTCTGCAATTTTGCCCCAAAATAAGGGAAATTTCTGCCGTTTTCCCCCAAAAAGGGGAATTTCAGCCTTTTTACCTCAAAATAAGAAGAATTTCTGCATTTTTGCCACAAAATGTGGAAAATTTCTGCATTTTTGCAGCAAAATGAGAAAAATTTCTGCTTTTGTTTTCTGAAATAAGTGAAATTTCTGCAATTTTGCCCCAAAATAAGTGAAATTTCTGAAATTTTGCCCCAAAATAAGGGAAATTTCTGGAATTTTGCCCCAAAATAATGGGGGATTTCTAAGTTTAACACCAAAATAAGGAGAATTTCTGTCTTTTTGCCCCAACATATAGGGAATTTCGGCCTTTTTGCCCCACAATTAGGGGAATTTCTACAATTTTGCTCCAAAACACGGGAAATTTCTGCCTTTTTGCCTGAAAATAAGAAGAATGCATACCTTTTTGCCATAAAAAAGGGAAATTTCTTCATTTTTGCTCCAAATTAAGGAGAATTTCTGCTTTTTTGCCTCTAAAAAAGTGGAATTTCTGTCTTTTTCCCCGAAAACAAAGGGAATTTCTGTCCTTTTTGCCCCAAAATAAGGAAAATTTCTGACTTATTACCCTGAAATAAGTGAAATTTCTGCAATTTTGCCCCAAAATAAGAGAAATTTCTGTTTTTTTGCCCCCAAATAATGTGAATTTCAGCCTTTTTACCTCAAATTAAAGGAATTTCTGCATTTTTGCCACAAAATTTTAGGAATTTCTGCATTTTTGCCCCAAAATAAAGAAAATTTCTGCCTTTTTTTCCTGAAAAAAGTGAAATTTTTGCAATTTTGCCCCAAAATAAGTGAAATTTCTGCCTTTTTGCCCCCAAATAAGTTGAATTTCAGCCTTTTACTTCAAAATAAAAGTAATTTCTGCATTTTCCCCCAAAATATGGGAAATTTTTCTTTTTTTGCCCCAAAATAAAAAACATTTTTGCAATTTTGTACCAAAATAAAAGAAATTTCTGCCTTTTTGCCCCAAAATAAGAAAATTTCTACTTTTTTTTCTGAAATAAGTGAAATTTCTGCTCTTTAGTTCTAAAATAAGTGAAATTTCTGAGTTTTGCCCCAAAATAAGGAGAATTTCTGACTTTTTGCCCCAACATATAAGGAATTTCTGCCTTTTTGCCCCACAATTAGGGGAATTTCTGCAATTTTACTCCAAAATACGGGGAATTTCTGCCTTTTTGCCCAAAAATAAGAAGAATTCATACCTTTTTGCCAAAAAAGGGAAATTTCTTCATTTTTGCTCCAAAATAAGGGGAATTTCTGCTTTTTTGCCTCTAAATAAGTGGAATTTTTGTATTTTCCCCCCCAAAAAAAGGAATTTCTGTCTTTTTTGCCCCAAAATAAGGAAAATTTCTGACTTATTACCCTGAAATAAGTGAAATTTCTGCAATTTTGCTTCAAAATAAGGGAAATTTCTGCCTTTTTGCCCCCAAATAAAAGGAATTTCAGCCTTTTTACCTCAAAATAAGGGGAATTTCTGCATTTTTGCCCCAAAATATGGAAAATTTCTGCCTTTTTGCCCCAAAATAAGAAAAATTTCTGCAATTTTGTACCAAAATAAAAGAAATTTCTGCCTTTTTGCCCCAAAACAAGAAAATTTCTTCTTTTTTTTCTGAAATAAGTGAAATTTCTGCAATTTTGCACTAAAATAAGTGAAATTTCTGAGTTTTGCCCCAAAATAAGGGGAATTTCTCTTTTTGGCCCCAAAATTAGGGGAATTTCTGCTTTTTGCCACAAAATAAGGGGAATTTCTGATTTTTTGCCCTGAAATGAGTTAAATTTCTAAAATTTTTTCCCAAAATAAGGGAAATGTCTGCTTTTTACCCCAAAACAAGGGGATTTTCCGCCTTTTCGACTCAAAATAAGTGCAATTTCTGAATTTTCCCCAAAAATAAACAGAATTTCTTTCTTTTTGCCCCAAAATAAGGGGAATTTCTGACTTTTTGCCCTAAAATAAGTTAAATTTCTAAAATTTTTTCTCAAAATAAGAAAAATGTCTGCTTTTTGCCCCCAAATAAAGGGAATTTCAGCCTTTTTTCACTGAAATAAGTAAAATTTCTGCAATTTTGCCCCAAAATAAGTAAAATTTCTGCAATTTTGCCCCAAAATAAGAAAAATTTCTGGAATTTTGCCCCAAAATAAGTGGAATTTCTGAGTTTTGTCCCAAAATAAGGAGAATTTCTGTCTTTTTGCCCTAACATATAGGGAATTTCTGCCTTTTTGCCCCACAATTAGGGGAATTTCTGCAATTTTGCCCCAGAATAAGGGGAATTTCTGCTTTTTTGCCTCTATATAAGTGGAATTTCTGTCTTTTTCCCCCAAATCAAAAAGAATTCCTCTCTTTTTTGCCCCAAAATAAGGAAAATTTCTGACTTATTACCCTGAAATAAGTGAAATTTCTGCAATTTTGTCCCAAAATAAAGGAAATTTCTGCCATTTTCCCTTAAAAAGGGGAATTTCAGCCTTTTTACCTAAAAATATAGGGAATTTCTGCATTTTTGCCACAAAATGTGGAAAATTTCTGCCTTTTTGCCCCAAAATAAGAAAAATTTCTGCAATTTTGTACCAAAATAAAAGAAATTTCTGCCTTTTTGCCCCAAAACAAGAAAATTTCTTCTTTTTTTTCTGAAATAAGTGAAATTTCTGCAATTTTGCACTAAAATAAGTGAAATTTCTGAGTTTTGCCCCAAAATAAGGGGAATTTCTCTTTTTGGCCCCAAAATTAGGGGAATTTCTGCTTTTTGCCACAAAATAAGGGGAATTTCTGACTTTTTGCCCTGAAATGAGTTAAATTTGTAAAATTTTTTCCCAAAATAAGGGAAATGTCTGCTTTTTACCCCAAAACAAGGGGATTTTCCGCCTTTTCGACTCAAAATAAGTGCAATTTCTGAATTTTCCCCCAAAATAAACAGAATTTCTTTCTTTTTGCCCCAAAATAAGGGGAATTTCTGACTTTTTGCCCTAAAATAAGTTAAATTTCTAAAATTTTTTCTCAAAATAAGAAAAATGTCTGCTTTTTGCCCCAAAATAAAGGGAATTTCAGCCTTTTTTCACTGAAATAAGTGAAATTTCTGCAATTTTGCCCCAAAATAAGTAAAATTTCTGCAATTTTGCCCCAAAATAAGAAAAATTTCTGGAATTTTGCCCCAAAATAAGTGGAATTTCTGAGTTTTGTCCCAAAATAAGGAGAATTTCTGTCTTTTTGCCCTAACATATAGGGAATTTCTGCCTTTTTGCCCCACAATTAGGGGAATTTCTGCAATTTTGCCCCAGAATAAGGGGAATTTCTGCTTTTTTGCCTCTAAATAAGTGGAATTTCTGTCTTTTTCCCCCAAATCAAAAAGAATTCCTGTCTTTTTTGCTCCAAAATAAGGAAAATTTCTGACTTATTACCCCGAAATAAGTGAAATTTCTGCAATTTTGCCCCAAAATAAGGGAAATTTCTGCCGTTTTCCCCCAAAAAGGGGAATTTCAGCCTTTTTACCTCAAAATAAGAAGAATTTCTGCATTTTTGCCACAAAATGTGGAAAATTTCTGCATTTTTGCAGCAAAATGAGAAAAATTTCTGCTTTTGTTTTCTGAAATAAGTGAAATTTCTGCAATTTTGCCCCAAAATAAGTGAAATTTCTGAAATTTTGCCCCAAAATAAGGGAAATTTCTGGAATTTTGCCCCAAAATAATGGGGGATTTCTAAGTTTAACACCAAAATAAGGAGAATTTCTGTCTTTTTGCCCCAACATATAGGGAATTTCTGCCTTTTTGCCCCACAATTAGGGGAATTTCTACAATTTTGCTCCAAAATACGGGAAATTTCTGCCTTTTTGCCCGAAAATAAGAAGAATGCATACCTTTTTGCCATAAAAAAGGGAAATTTCTTCATTTTTGCTCCAAATTAAGGAGAATTTCTGCTTTTTTGCCTCTAAAAAAGTGGAATTTCTGTCTTTTTCCCCGAAAACAAAGGGAATTTCTGTCCTTTTTGCCCCAAAATAAGGAAAATTTCTGACTTATTACCCTGAAATAAGTGAAATTTCTGCAATTTTGCCCCAAAATAAGAGAAATTTCTGTTTTTTTGCCCCCAAATAATGTGAATTTCAGCCTTTTTACCTCAAATTAAAGGAATTTCTGCATTTTTGCCACAAAATTTTAGGAATTTCTGCATTTTTGCCCCAAAATAAAGAAAATTTCTGCCTTTTTTTCCTGAAAAAAGTGAAATTTTTGCAATTTTGCCCCAAAATAAGTGAAATTTCTGCCTTTTTGCCCCCAAATAAGTTGAATTTCAGCCTTTTACTTCAAAATAAAAGTAATTTCTGCATTTTCCCCCAAAATATGGGAAATTTTTCTTTTTTTGCCCCAAAATAAAAAACATTTTTGCAATTTTGTACCAAAATAAAAGAAATTTCTGCCTTTTTGCCCCAAAATAAGAAAATTTCTACTTTTTTTTCTGAAATAAGTGAAATTTCTGCTCTTTAGTTCTAAAATAAGTGAAATTTCTGAGTTTTGCCCCAAAATAAGGAGAATTTCTGACTTTTTGCCCCAACATATAAGGAATTTCTGCCTTTTTGCCCCACAATTAGGGGAATTTCTGCAATTTTACTCCAAAATACGGGGAATTTCTGCCTTTTTGCCCAAAAATAAGAAGAATTCATACCTTTTTGCCAAAAAAGGGAAATTTCTTCATTTTTGCTCCAAAATAAGGGGAATTTCTGCTTTTTTGCCTCTAAATAAGTGGAATTTTTGTATTTTCCCCCCCAAAAAAAGGAATTTCTGTCTTTTTTGCCCCAAAATAAGGAAAATTTCTGACTTATTACCCTGAAATAAGTGAAATTTCTGCAATTTTGCTTCAAAATAAGGGAAATTACTGCCTTTTTGCCCCCAAATAAAAGGAATTTCAGCCTTTTTACCTCAAAATAAGGGGAATTTCTGCATTTTTGCCCCAAAATATGGAAAATTTCTGCCTTTTTGCCCCAAAATAAGAAAAATTTCTGCAATTTTGTACCAAAATAAAAGAAATTTCTGCCTTTTTGCCCCAAAACAAGAAAATTTCTTCTTTTTTTTCTGAAATAAGTGAAATTTCTGCAATTTTGCACTAAAATAAGTGAAATTTCTGAGTTTTGCCCCAAAATAAGGGGAATTTCTCTTTTTGGCCCCAAAATTAGGGGAATTTCTGCTTTTTGCCACAAAATAAGGGGAATTTCTGACTTTTTGCCCTGAAATGAGTTAAATTTCTAAAATTTTTTCCCAAAATAAGGGAAATGTCTGCTTTTTACCCCAAAACAAGGGGATTTTCCGCCTTTTCGACTCAAAATAAGTGCAATTTCTGAATTTTCCCCAAAAATAAACAGAATTTCTTTCTTTTTGCCCCAAAATAAGGGGAATTTCTGACTTTTTGCCCTAAAATAAGTTAAATTTCTAAAATTTTTTCTCAAAATAAGAAAAATGTCTGCTTTTTGCCCCCAAATAAAGGGAATTTCAGCCTTTTTTCACTGAAATAAGTAAAATTTCTGCAATTTTGCCCCAAAATAAGTAAAATTTCTGCAATTTTGCCCCAAAATAAGAAAAATTTCTGGAATTTTGCCCCAAAATAAGTGGAATTTCTGAGTTTTGTCCCAAAATAAGGAGAATTTCTGTCTTTTTGCCCTAACATATAGGGAATTTCTGCCTTTTTGCCCCACAATTAGGGGAATTTCTGCAATTTTGCCCCAGAATAAGGGGAATTTCTGCTTTTTTGCCTCTATATAAGTGGAATTTCTGTCTTTTTCCCCCAAATCAAAAAGAATTCCTCTCTTTTTTGCCCCAAAATAAGGAAAATTTCTGACTTATTACCCTGAAATAAGTGAAATTTCTGCAATTTTGTCCCAAAATAAAGGAAATTTCTGCCATTTTCCCTTAAAAAGGGGAATTTCAGCCTTTTTACCTAAAAATATAGGGAATTTCTGCATTTTTGCCACAAAATGTGGAAAATTTCTGCCTTTTTGCCCCAAAATAAGAAAAATTTCTGCAATTTTGTACCAAAATAAAAGAAATTTCTGCCTTTTTGCCCCAAAACAAGAAAATTTCTTCTTTTTTTTCTGAAATAAGTGAAATTTCTGCAATTTTGCACTAAAATAAGTGAAATTTCTGAGTTTTGCCCCAAAATAAGGGGAATTTCTCTTTTTGGCCCCAAAATTAGGGGAATTTCTGCTTTTTGCCACAAAATAAGGGGAATTTCTGACTTTTTGCCCTGAAATGAGTTAAATTTCTAAAATTTTTTCCCAAAATAAGGGAAATGTCTGCTTTTTACCCCAAAACAAGGGGATTTTCCGCCTTTTCGACTCAAAATAAGTGCAATTTCTGAATTTTCCCCAAAAATAAACAGAATTTCTTTCTTTTTGCCCCAAAATAAGGGGAATTTCTGACTTTTTGCCCTAAAATAAGTTAAATTTCTAAAATTTTTTCTCAAAATAAGAAAAATGTCTGCTTTTTGCCCCAAAATAAAGGGAATTTCAGCCTTTTTTCACTGAAATAAGTAAAATTTCTGCAATTTTGCCCCAAAATAAGTAAAATTTCTGCAATTTTGCCCCAAAATAAGAAAAATTTCTGGAATTTTGCCCCAAAATAAGTGGAATTTCTGAGTTTTGTCCCAAAATAAGGAGAATTTCTGTCTTTTTGCCCTAACATATAGGGAATTTCTGCCTTTTTGCCCCACAATTAGGGGAATTTCTGCAATTTTGCCCCAGAATAAGGGGAATTTCTGCTTTTTTGCCTCTAAATAAGTGGAATTTCTGTCTTTTTCCCCCAAATCAAAAAGAATTCCTGTCTTTTTTGCTCCAAAATAAGGAAAATTTCTGACTTATTACCCCGAAATAAGTGAAATTTCTGCAATTTTGCCCCAAAATAAGGGAAATTTCTGCCGTTTTCCCCCAAAAAGGGGAATTTCAGCCTTTTTACCTCAAAATAAGAAGAATTTCTGCATTTTTGCCACAAAATGTGGAAAATTTCTGCATTTTTGCAGCAAAATGAGAAAAATTTCTGCTTTTGTTTTCTGAAATAAGTGAAATTTCTGCAATTTTGCCCCAAAATAAGTGAAATTTCTGAAATTTTGCCCCAAAATAAGGGAAATTTCTGGAATTTTGCCCCAAAATAATGGGGGATTTCTAAGTTTAACACCAAAATAAGGAGAATTTCTGTCTTTTTGCCCCAACATATAGGGAATTTCGGCCTTTTTGCCCCACAATTAGGGGAATTTCTACAATTTTGCTCCAAAACACGGGAAATTTCTGCCTTTTTGCCTGAAAATAAGAAGAATGCATACCTTTTTGCCATAAAAAAGGGAAATTTCTTCATTTTTGCTCCAAATTAAGGAGAATTTCTGCTTTTTTGCCTCTAAAAAAGTGGAATTTCTGTCTTTTTCCCCGAAAACAAAGGGAATTTCTGTCCTTTTTGCCCCAAAATAAGGAAAATTTCTGACTTATTACCCTGAAATAAGTGAAATTTCTGCAATTTTGCCCCAAAATAAGAGAAATTTCTGTTTTTTTGCCCCCAAATAATGTGAATTTCAGCCTTTTTACCTCAAATTAAAGGAATTTCTGCATTTTTGCCACAAAATTTTAGGAATTTCTGCATTTTTGCCCCAAAATAAAGAAAATTTCTGCCTTTTTTTCCTGAAAAAAGTGAAATTTTTGCAATTTTGCCCCAAAATAAGTGAAATTTCTGCCTTTTTGCCCCCAAATAAGTTGAATTTCAGCCTTTTACTTCAAAATAAAAGTAATTTCTGCATTTTCCCCCAAAATATGGGAAATTTTTCTTTTTTTGCCCCAAAATAAAAAACATTTTTGCAATTTTGTACCAAAATAAAAGAAATTTCTGCCTTTTTGCCCCAAAATAAGAAAATTTCTACTTTTTTTTCTGAAATAAGTGAAATTTCTGCTCTTTAGTTCTAAAATAAGTGAAATTTCTGAGTTTTGCCCCAAAATAAGGAGAATTTCTGACTTTTTGCCCCAACATATAAGGAATTTCTGCCTTTTTGCCCCACAATTAGGGGAATTTCTGCAATTTTACTCCAAAATACGGGGAATTTCTGCCTTTTTGCCCAAAAATAAGAAGAATTCATACCTTTTTGCCAAAAAAGGGAAATTTCTTCATTTTTGCTCCAAAATAAGGGGAATTTCTGCTTTTTTGCCTCTAAATAAGTGGAATTTTTGTATTTTCCCCCCCAAAAAAAGGAATTTCTGTCTTTTTTGCCCCAAAATAAGGAAAATTTCTGACTTATTACCCTGAAATAAGTGAAATTTCTGCAATTTTGCTTCAAAATAAGGGAAATTTCTGCCTTTTTGCCCCCAAATAAAAGGAATTTCAGCCTTTTTACCTCAAAATAAGGGGAATTTCTGCATTTTTGCCCCAAAATATGGAAAATTTCTGCCTTTTTGCCCCAAAATAAGAAAAATTTCTGCAATTTTGTACCAAAATAAAAGAAATTTCTGCCTTTTTGCCCCAAAACAAGAAAATTTCTTCTTTTTTTTCTGAAATAAGTGAAATTTCTGCAATTTTGCACTAAAATAAGTGAAATTTCTGAGTTTTGCCCCAAAATAAGGGGAATTTCTCTTTTTGGCCCCAAAATTAGGGGAATTTCTGCTTTTTGCCACAAAATAAGGGGAATTTCTGATTTTTTGCCCTGAAATGAGTTAAATTTCTAAAATTTTTTCCCAAAATAAGGGAAATGTCTGCTTTTTACCCCAAAACAAGGGGATTTTCCGCCTTTTCGACTCAAAATAAGTGCAATTTCTGAATTTTCCCCAAAAATAAACAGAATTTCTTTCTTTTTGCCCCAAAATAAGGGGAATTTCTGACTTTTTGCCCTAAAATAAGTTAAATTTCTAAAATTTTTTCTCAAAATAAGAAAAATGTCTGCTTTTTGCCCCCAAATAAAGGGAATTTCAGCCTTTTTTCACTGAAATAAGTAAAATTTCTGCAATTTTGCCCCAAAATAAGTAAAATTTCTGCAATTTTGCCCCAAAATAAGAAAAATTTCTGGAATTTTGCCCCAAAATAAGTGGAATTTCTGAGTTTTGTCCCAAAATAAGGAGAATTTCTGTCTTTTTGCCCTAACATATAGGGAATTTCTGCCTTTTTGCCCCACAATTAGGGGAATTTCTGCAATTTTGCCCCAGAATAAGGGGAATTTCTGCTTTTTTGCCTCTATATAAGTGGAATTTCTGTCTTTTTCCCCCAAATCAAAAAGAATTCCTCTCTTTTTTGCCCCAAAATAAGGAAAATTTCTGACTTATTACCCTGAAATAAGTGAAATTTCTGCAATTTTGTCCCAAAATAAAGGAAATTTCTGCCATTTTCCCTTAAAAAGGGGAATTTCAGCCTTTTTACCTAAAAATATAGGGAATTTCTGCATTTTTGCCACAAAATGTGGAAAATTTCTGCCTTTTTGCCCCAAAATAAGAAAAATTTCTGCAATTTTGTACCAAAATAAAAGAAATTTCTGCCTTTTTGCCCCAAAACAAGAAAATTTCTTCTTTTTTTTCTGAAATAAGTGAAATTTCTGCAATTTTGCACTAAAATAAGTGAAATTTCTGAGTTTTGCCCCAAAATAAGGGGAATTTCTCTTTTTGGCCCCAAAATTAGGGGAATTTCTGCTTTTTGCCACAAAATAAGGGGAATTTCTGACTTTTTGCCCTGAAATGAGTTAAATTTGTAAAATTTTTTCCCAAAATAAGGGAAATGTCTGCTTTTTACCCCAAAACAAGGGGATTTTCCGCCTTTTCGACTCAAAATAAGTGCAATTTCTGAATTTTCCCCCAAAATAAACAGAATTTCTTT
Organism: Micromys minutus; assembly: GCF_963924665.1. Classification (NCBI taxonomy): domain Eukaryota; kingdom Metazoa; phylum Chordata; class Mammalia; order Rodentia; family Muridae; genus Micromys; species Micromys minutus. Next base: position 19,773 of record NW_027667358.1, on the reverse strand, counting down.
CTTTTTGCCCCAAAATAAGGGGAATTTCTGACTTTTTGCCCTAAAATAAGTTAAATTTCTAAAATTTTTTCTCAAAATAAGAAAAATGTCTGCTTTTTGCCCCAAAATAAAGGGAATTTCAGCCTTTTTTCACTGAAATAAGTGAAATTTCTGCAATTTTGCCCCAAAATAAGTAAAATTTCTGCAATTTTGCCCCAAAATAAGAAAAATTTCTGGAATTTTGCCCCAAAATAAGTGGAATTTCTGAGTTTTGTCCCAAAATAAGGAGAATTTCTGTCTTTTTGCCCTAACATATAGGGAATTTCTGCCTTTTTGCCCCACAATTAGGGGAATTTCTGCAATTTTGCCCCAGAATAAGGGGAATTTCTGCTTTTTTGCCTCTAAATAAGTGGAATTTCTGTCTTTTTCCCCCAAATCAAAAAGAATTCCTGTCTTTTTTGCTCCAAAATAAGGAAAATTTCTGACTTATTACCCCGAAATAAGTGAAATTTCTGCAATTTTGCCCCAAAATAAGGGAAATTTCTGCCGTTTTCCCCCAAAAAGGGGAATTTCAGCCTTTTTACCTCAAAATAAGAAGAATTTCTGCATTTTTGCCACAAAATGTGGAAAATTTCTGCATTTTTGCAGCAAAATGAGAAAAATTTCTGCTTTTGTTTTCTGAAATAAGTGAAATTTCTGCAATTTTGCCCCAAAATAAGTGAAATTTCTGAAATTTTGCCCCAAAATAAGGGAAATTTCTGGAATTTTGCCCCAAAATAATGGGGGATTTCTAAGTTTAACACCAAAATAAGGAGAATTTCTGTCTTTTTGCCCCAACATATAGGGAATTTCTGCCTTTTTGCCCCACAATTAGGGGAATTTCTACAATTTTGCTCCAAAATACGGGAAATTTCTGCCTTTTTGCCCGAAAATAAGAAGAATGCATACCTTTTTGCCATAAAAAAGGGAAATTTCTTCATTTTTGCTCCAAATTAAGGAGAATTTCTGCTTTTTTGCCTCTAAAAAAGTGGAATTTCTGTCTTTTTCCCCGAAAACAAAGGGAATTTCTGTCCTTTTTGCCCCAAAATAAGGAAAATTTCTGACTTATTACCCTGAAATAAGTGAAATTTCTGCAATTTTGCCCCAAAATAAGAGAAATTTCTGTTTTTTTGCCCCCAAATAATGTGAATTTCAGCCTTTTTACCTCAAATTAAAGGAATTTCTGCATTTTTGCCACAAAATTTTAGGAATTTCTGCATTTTTGCCCCAAAATAAAGAAAATTTCTGCCTTTTTTTCCTGAAAAAAGTGAAATTTTTGCAATTTTGCCCCAAAATAAGTGAAATTTCTGCCTTTTTGCCCCCAAATAAGTTGAATTTCAGCCTTTTACTTCAAAATAAAAGTAATTTCTGCATTTTCCCCCAAAATATGGGAAATTTTTCTTTTTTTGCCCCAAAATAAAAAACATTTTTGCAATTTTGTACCAAAATAAAAGAAATTTCTGCCTTTTTGCCCCAAAATAAGAAAATTTCTACTTTTTTTTCTGAAATAAGTGAAATTTCTGCTCTTTAGTTCTAAAATAAGTGAAATTTCTGAGTTTTGCCCCAAAATAAGGAGAATTTCTGACTTTTTGCCCCAACATATAAGGAATTTCTGCCTTTTTGCCCCACAATTAGGGGAATTTCTGCAATTTTACTCCAAAATACGGGGAATTTCTGCCTTTTTGCCCAAAAATAAGAAGAATTCATACCTTTTTGCCAAAAAAGGGAAATTTCTTCATTTTTGCTCCAAAATAAGGGGAATTTCTGCTTTTTTGCCTCTAAATAAGTGGAATTTTTGTATTTTCCCCCCCAAAAAAAGGAATTTCTGTCTTTTTTGCCCCAAAATAAGGAAAATTTCTGACTTATTACCCTGAAATAAGTGAAATTTCTGCAATTTTGCTTCAAAATAAGGGAAATTACTGCCTTTTTGCCCCCAAATAAAAGGAATTTCAGCCTTTTTACCTCAAAATAAGGGGAATTTCTGCATTTTTGCCCCAAAATATGGAAAATTTCTGCCTTTTTGCCCCAAAATAAGAAAAATTTCTGCAATTTTGTACCAAAATAAAAGAAATTTCTGCCTTTTTGCCCCAAAACAAGAAAATTTCTTCTTTTTTTTCTGAAATAAGTGAAATTTCTGCAATTTTGCACTAAAATAAGTGAAATTTCTGAGTTTTGCCCCAAAATAAGGGGAATTTCTCTTTTTGGCCCCAAAATTAGGGGAATTTCTGCTTTTTGCCACAAAATAAGGGGAATTTCTGACTTTTTGCCCTGAAATGAGTTAAATTTCTAAAATTTTTTCCCAAAATAAGGGAAATGTCTGCTTTTTACCCCAAAACAAGGGGATTTTCCGCCTTTTCGACTCAAAATAAGTGCAATTTCTGAATTTTCCCCAAAAATAAACAGAATTTCTTTCTTTTTGCCCCAAAATAAGGGGAATTTCTGACTTTTTGCCCTAAAATAAGTTAAATTTCTAAAATTTTTTCTCAAAATAAGAAAAATGTCTGCTTTTTGCCCCCAAATAAAGGGAATTTCAGCCTTTTTTCACTGAAATAAGTAAAATTTCTGCAATTTTGCCCCAAAATAAGTAAAATTTCTGCAATTTTGCCCCAAAATAAGAAAAATTTCTGGAATTTTGCCCCAAAATAAGTGGAATTTCTGAGTTTTGTCCCAAAATAAGGAGAATTTCTGTCTTTTTGCCCTAACATATAGGGAATTTCTGCCTTTTTGCCCCACAATTAGGGGAATTTCTGCAATTTTGCCCCAGAATAAGGGGAATTTCTGCTTTTTTGCCTCTATATAAGTGGAATTTCTGTCTTTTTCCCCCAAATCAAAAAGAATTCCTCTCTTTTTTGCCCCAAAATAAGGAAAATTTCTGACTTATTACCCTGAAATAAGTGAAATTTCTGCAATTTTGTCCCAAAATAAAGGAAATTTCTGCCATTTTCCCTTAAAAAGGGGAATTTCAGCCTTTTTACCTAAAAATATAGGGAATTTCTGCATTTTTGCCACAAAATGTGGAAAATTTCTGCCTTTTTGCCCCAAAATAAGAAAAATTTCTGCAATTTTGTACCAAAATAAAAGAAATTTCTGCCTTTTTGCCCCAAAACAAGAAAATTTCTTCTTTTTTTTCTGAAATAAGTGAAATTTCTGCAATTTTGCACTAAAATAAGTGAAATTTCTGAGTTTTGCCCCAAAATAAGGGGAATTTCTCTTTTTGGCCCCAAAATTAGGGGAATTTCTGCTTTTTGCCACAAAATAAGGGGAATTTCTGACTTTTTGCCCTGAAATGAGTTAAATTTCTAAAATTTTTTCCCAAAATAAGGGAAATGTCTGCTTTTTACCCCAAAACAAGGGGATTTTCCGCCTTTTCGACTCAAAATAAGTGCAATTTCTGAATTTTCCCCAAAAATAAACAGAATTTCTTTCTTTTTGCCCCAAAATAAGGGGAATTTCTGACTTTTTGCCCTAAAATAAGTTAAATTTCTAAAATTTTTTCTCAAAATAAGAAAAATGTCTGCTTTTTGCCCCAAAATAAAGGGAATTTCAGCCTTTTTTCACTGAAATAAGTAAAATTTCTGCAATTTTGCCCCAAAATAAGTAAAATTTCTGCAATTTTGCCCCAAAATAAGAAAAATTTCTGGAATTTTGCCCCAAAATAAGTGGAATTTCTGAGTTTTGTCCCAAAATAAGGAGAATTTCTGTCTTTTTGCCCTAACATATAGGGAATTTCTGCCTTTTTGCCCCACAATTAGGGGAATTTCTGCAATTTTGCCCCAGAATAAGGGGAATTTCTGCTTTTTTGCCTCTAAATAAGTGGAATTTCTGTCTTTTTCCCCCAAATCAAAAAGAATTCCTGTCTTTTTTGCTCCAAAATAAGGAAAATTTCTGACTTATTACCCCGAAATAAGTGAAATTTCTGCAATTTTGCCCCAAAATAAGGGAAATTTCTGCCGTTTTCCCCCAAAAAGGGGAATTTCAGCCTTTTTACCTCAAAATAAGAAGAATTTCTGCATTTTTGCCACAAAATGTGGAAAATTTCTGCATTTTTGCAGCAAAATGAGAAAAATTTCTGCTTTTGTTTTCTGAAATAAGTGAAATTTCTGCAATTTTGCCCCAAAATAAGTGAAATTTCTGAAATTTTGCCCCAAAATAAGGGAAATTTCTGGAATTTTGCCCCAAAATAATGGGGGATTTCTAAGTTTAACACCAAAATAAGGAGAATTTCTGTCTTTTTGCCCCAACATATAGGGAATTTCTGCCTTTTTGCCCCACAATTAGGGGAATTTCTACAATTTTGCTCCAAAATACGGGAAATTTCTGCCTTTTTGCCCGAAAATAAGAAGAATGCATACCTTTTTGCCATAAAAAAGGGAAATTTCTTCATTTTTGCTCCAAATTAAGGAGAATTTCTGCTTTTTTGCCTCTAAAAAAGTGGAATTTCTGTCTTTTTCCCCGAAAACAAAGGGAATTTCTGTCCTTTTTGCCCCAAAATAAGGAAAATTTCTGACTTATTACCCTGAAATAAGTGAAATTTCTGCAATTTTGCCCCAAAATAAGAGAAATTTCTGTTTTTTTGCCCCCAAATAATGTGAATTTCAGCCTTTTTACCTCAAATTAAAGGAATTTCTGCATTTTTGCCACAAAATTTTAGGAATTTCTGCATTTTTGCCCCAAAATAAAGAAAATTTCTGCCTTTTTTTCCTGAAAAAAGTGAAATTTTTGCAATTTTGCCCCAAAATAAGTGAAATTTCTGCCTTTTTGCCCCCAAATAAGTTGAATTTCAGCCTTTTACTTCAAAATAAAAGTAATTTCTGCATTTTCCCCCAAAATATGGGAAATTTTTCTTTTTTTGCCCCAAAATAAAAAACATTTTTGCAATTTTGTACCAAAATAAAAGAAATTTCTGCCTTTTTGCCCCAAAATAAGAAAATTTCTACTTTTTTTTCTGAAATAAGTGAAATTTCTGCTCTTTAGTTCTAAAATAAGTGAAATTTCTGAGTTTTGCCCCAAAATAAGGAGAATTTCTGACTTTTTGCCCCAACATATAAGGAATTTCTGCCTTTTTGCCCCACAATTAGGGGAATTTCTGCAATTTTACTCCAAAATACGGGGAATTTCTGCCTTTTTGCCCAAAAATAAGAAGAATTCATACCTTTTTGCCAAAAAAGGGAAATTTCTTCATTTTTGCTCCAAAATAAGGGGAATTTCTGCTTTTTTGCCTCTAAATAAGTGGAATTTTTGTATTTTCCCCCCCAAAAAAAGGAATTTCTGTCTTTTTTGCCCCAAAATAAGGAAAATTTCTGACTTATTACCCTGAAATAAGTGAAATTTCTGCAATTTTGCTTCAAAATAAGGGAAATTACTGCCTTTTTGCCCCCAAATAAAAGGAATTTCAGCCTTTTTACCTCAAAATAAGGGGAATTTCTGCATTTTTGCCCCAAAATATGGAAAATTTCTGCCTTTTTGCCCCAAAATAAGAAAAATTTCTGCAATTTTGTACCAAAATAAAAGAAATTTCTGCCTTTTTGCCCCAAAACAAGAAAATTTCTTCTTTTTTTTCTGAAATAAGTGAAATTTCTGCAATTTTGCACTAAAATAAGTGAAATTTCTGAGTTTTGCCCCAAAATAAGGGGAATTTTTCTTTTTGGCCCCAAAATTAGGGGAATTTCTGCTTTTTGCCACAAAATAAGGGGAATTTCTGACTTTTTGCCCTGAAATGAGTTAAATTTGTAAAATTTTTTCCCAAAATAAGGGAAATGTCTGCTTTTTACCCCAAAACAAGGGGATTTTCCGCCTTTTCGACTCAAAATAAGTGCAATTTCTGAATTTTCCCCCAAAATAAACAGAATTTCTTTCTTTTTGCCCCAAAATAAGGGGAATTTCTGACTTTTTGCCCTAAAATAAGTTAAATTTCTAAAATTTTTTCTCAAAATAAGAAAAATGTCTGCTTTTTGCCCCAAAATAAAGGGAATTTCAGCCTTTTTTCACTGAAATAAGTGAAATTTCTGCAATTTTGCCCCAAAATAAGTAAAATTTCTGCAATTTTGCCCCAAAATAAGAAAAATTTCTGGAATTTTGCCCCAAAATAAGTGGAATTTCTGAGTTTTGTCCCAAAATAAGGAGAATTTCTGTCTTTTTGCCCTTACATATAGGGAATTTCTGCCTTTTTGCCCCACAATTAGGGGAATTTCTGCAATTTTGCCCCAGAATAAGGGGAATTTCTGCTTTTTTGCCTCTATATAAGTGGAATTTCTGTCTTTTTCCCCCAAATCAAAAAGAATTCCTCTCTTTTTTGCCCCAAAATAAGGAAAATTTCTGACTTATTACCCTGAAATAAGTGAAATTTCTGCAATTTTGTCCCAAAATAAAGGAAATTTCTGCCATTTTCCCTTAAAAAGGGGAATTTCAGCCTTTTTACCTAAAAATATAGGGAATTTCTGCATTTTTGCCACAAAATGTGGAAAATTTCTGCCTTTTTGCCCCAAAATAAGAAAAATTTCTTCAATTTTGTACCAAAATAAAAGAAATTTCTGCCTTTTTGCCCCAAAACAAGAAAATTTCTTCTTTTTTTTCTGAAATAAGTGAAATTTCTGCAATTTTGCACTAAAATAAGTGAAATTTCTGAGTTTTGCCCCAAAATAAGGGGAATTTCTCTTTTTGGCCCCAAAATTAGGGGAATTTCTGCTTTTTGCCACAAAATAAGGGGAATTTCTGACTTTTTGCCCTGAAATGAGTTAAATTTCTAAAATTTTTTCCCAAAATAAGGGAAATGTCTGCTTTTTACCCCAAAACAAGGGGATTTTCCGCCTTTTCGACTCAAAATAAGTGCAATTTCTGAATTTTCCCCCAAAATAAACAGAATTTCTTTCTTTTTGCCCCAAAATAAGGGGAATTTCTGACTTTTTGCCCTAAAATAAGTTAAATTTCTAAAATTTTTTCTCAAAATAAGAAAAATGTCTGCTTTTTGCCCCAAAATAAAGGGAATTTCAGCCTTTTTTCACTGAAATAAGTGAAATTTCTGCAATTTTGCCCCAAAATAAGTAAAATTTCTGCAATTTTGCCCCAAAATAAGAAAAATTTCTGGAATTTTGCCCCAAAATAAGTGGAATTTCTGAGTTTTGTCCCAAAATAAGGAGAATTTCTGTCTTTTTGCCCTAACATATAGGGAATTTCTGCCTTTTTGCCCCACAATTAGGGGAATTTCTGCAATTTTGCCCCAGAATAAGGGGAATTTCTGCTTTTTTGCCTCTATATAAGTGGAATTTCTGTCTTTTTCCCCCAAATCAAAAAGAATTCCTCTCTTTTTTGCCCCAAAATAAGGAAAATTTCTGACTTATTACCCTGAAATAAGTGAAATTTCTGCAATTTTGTCCCAAAATAAAGGAAATTTCTGCCATTTTCCCTTAAAAAGGGGAATTTCAGCCTTTTTACCTAAAAATATAGGGAATTTCTGCATTTTTGCCACAAAATGTGGAAAATTTCTGCCTTTTTGCCCCAAAATAAGAAAAATTTCTGCAATTTTGTACCAAAATAAAAGAAATTTCTGCCTTTTTGCCCCAAAACAAGAAAATTTCTTCTTTTTTTTCTGAAATAAGTGAAATTTCTGCAATTTTGCACTAAAATAAGTGAAATTTCTGAGTTTTGCCCCAAAATAAGGGGAATTTCTCTTTTTGGCCCCAAAATTAGGGGAATTTCTGCTTTTTGCCACAAAATAAGGGGAATTTCTGACTTTTTGCCCTGAAATGAGTTAAATTTCTAAAATTTTTTCCCAAAATAAGGGAAATGTCTGCTTTTTACCCCAAAACAAGGGGATTTTCCGCCTTTTCGACTCAAAATAAGTGCAATTTCTGAATTTTCCCCAAAAATAAACAGAATTTCTTTCTTTTTGCCCCAAAATAAGGGGAATTTCTGACTTTTTGCCCTAAAATAAGTTAAATTTCTAAAATTTTTTCTCAAAATAAGAAAAATGTCTGCTTTTTGCCCCCAAATAAAGGGAATTTCAGCCTTTTTTCACTGAAATAAGTAAAATTTCTGCAATTTTGCCCCAAAATAAGTAAAATTTCTGCAATTTTGCCCCAAAATAAGAAAAATTTCTGGAATTTTGCCCCAAAATAAGTGGAATTTCTGAGTTTTGTCCCAAAATAAGGAGAATTTCTGTCTTTTTGCCCTAACATATAGGGAATTTCTGCCTTTTTGCCCCACAATTAGGGGAATTTCTGCAATTTTGCCCCAGAATAAGGGGAATTTCTGCTTTTTTGCCTCTATATAAGTGGAATTTCTGTCTTTTTCCCCCAAATCAAAAAGAATTCCTCTCTTTTTTGCCCCAAAATAAGGAAAATTTCTGACTTATTACCCTGAAATAAGTGAAATTTCTGCAATTTTGTCCCAAAATAAAGGAAATTTCTGCCATTTTCCCTTAAAAAGGGGAATTTCAGCCTTTTTACCTAAAAATATAGGGAATTTCTGCATTTTTGCCACAAAATGTGGAAAATTTCTGCCTTTTTGCCCCAAAATAAGAAAAATTTCTGCAATTTTGTACCAAAATAAAAGAAATTTCTGCCTTTTTGCCCCAAAACAAGAAAATTTCTTCTTTTTTTTCTGAAATAAGTGAAATTTCTGCAATTTTGCACTAAAATAAGTGAAATTTCTGAGTTTTGCCCCAAAATAAGGGGAATTTCTCTTTTTGGCCCCAAAATTAGGGGAATTTCTGCTTTTTGCCACAAAATAAGGGGAATTTCTGACTTTTTGCCCTGAAATGAGTTAAATTTCTAAAATTTTTTCCCAAAATAAGGGAAATGTCTGCTTTTTACCCCAAAACAAGGGGATTTTCCGCCTTTTCGACTCAAAATAAGTGCAATTTCTGAATTTTCCCCAAAAATAAACAGAATTTCTTTCTTTTTGCCCCAAAATAAGGGGAATTTCTGACTTTTTGCCCTAAAATAAGTTAAATTTCTAAAATTTTTTCTCAAAATAAGAAAAATGTCTGCTTTTTGCCCCAAAATAAAGGGAATTTCAGCCTTTTTTCACTGAAATAAGTAAAATTTCTGCAATTTTGCCCCAAAATAAGTAAAATTTCTGCAATTTTGCCCCAAAATAAGAAAAATTTCTGGAATTTTGCCCCAAAATAAGTGGAATTTCTGAGTTTTGTCCCAAAATAAGGAGAATTTCTGTCTTTTTGCCCTAACATATAGGGAATTTCTGCCTTTTTGCCCCACAATTAGGGGAATTTCTGCAATTTTGCCCCAGAATAAGGGGAATTTCTGCTTTTTTGCCTCTAAATAAGTGGAATTTCTGTCTTTTTCCCCCAAATCAAAAAGAATTCCTGTCTTTTTTGCTCCAAAATAAGGAAAATTTCTGACTTATTACCCCGAAATAAGTGAAATTTCTGCAATTTTGCCCCAAAATAAGGGAAATTTCTGCCGTTTTCCCCCAAAAAGGGGAATTTCAGCCTTTTTACCTCAAAATAAGAAGAATTTCTGCATTTTTGCCACAAAATGTGGAAAATTTCTGCATTTTTGCAGCAAAATGAGAAAAATTTCTGCTTTTGTTTTCTGAAATAAGTGAAATTTCTGCAATTTTGCCCCAAAATAAGTGAAATTTCTGAAATTTTGCCCCAAAATAAGGGAAATTTCTGGAATTTTGCCCCAAAATAATGGGGGATTTCTAAGTTTAACACCAAAATAAGGAGAATTTCTGTCTTTTTGCCCCAACATATAGGGAATTTCTGCCTTTTTGCCCCACAATTAGGGGAATTTCTACAATTTTGCTCCAAAATACGGGAAATTTCTGCCTTTTTGCCCGAAAATAAGAAGAATGCATACCTTTTTGCCATAAAAAAGGGAAATTTCTTCATTTTTGCTCCAAATTAAGGAGAATTTCTGCTTTTTTGCCTCTAAAAAAGTGGAATTTCTGTCTTTTTCCCCGAAAACAAAGGGAATTTCTGTCCTTTTTGCCCCAAAATAAGGAAAATTTCTGACTTATTACCCTGAAATAAGTGAAATTTCTGCAATTTTGCCCCAAAATAAGAGAAATTTCTGTTTTTTTGCCCCCAAATAATGTGAATTTCAGCCTTTTTACCTCAAATTAAAGGAATTTCTGCATTTTTGCCACAAAATTTTAGGAATTTCTGCATTTTTGCCCCAAAATAAAGAAAATTTCTGCCTTTTTTTCCTGAAAAAAGTGAAATTTTTGCAATTTTGCCCCAAAATAAGTGAAATTTCTGCCTTTTTGCCCCCAAATAAGTTGAATTTCAGCCTTTTACTTCAAAATAAAAGTAATTTCTGCATTTTCCCCCAAAATATGGGAAATTTTTCTTTTTTTGCCCCAAAATAAAAAACATTTTTGCAATTTTGTACCAAAATAAAAGAAATTTCTGCCTTTTTGCCCCAAAATAAGAAAATTTCTACTTTTTTTTCTGAAATAAGTGAAATTTCTGCTCTTTAGTTCTAAAATAAGTGAAATTTCTGAGTTTTGCCCCAAAATAAGGAGAATTTCTGACTTTTTGCCCCAACATATAAGGAATTTCTGCCTTTTTGCCCCACAATTAGGGGAATTTCTGCAATTTTACTCCAAAATACGGGGAATTTCTGCCTTTTTGCCCAAAAATAAGAAGAATTCATACCTTTTTGCCAAAAAAGGGAAATTTCTTCATTTTTGCTCCAAAATAAGGGGAATTTCTGCTTTTTTGCCTCTAAATAAGTGGAATTTTTGTATTTTCCCCCCCCAAAAAAAGGAATTTCTGTCTTTTTTGCCCCAAAATAAGGAAAATTTCTGACTTATTACCCTGAAATAAGTGAAATTTCTGCAATTTTGCTTCAAAATAAGGGAAATTACTGCCTTTTTGCCCCCAAATAAAAGGAATTTCAGCCTTTTTACCTCAAAATAAGGGGAATTTCTGCATTTTTGCCCCAAAATATGGAAAATTTCTGCCTTTTTGCCCCAAAATAAGAAAAATTTCTGCAATTTTGTACCAAAATAAAAGAAATTTCTGCCTTTTTGCCCCAAAACAAGAAAATTTCTTCTTTTTTTTTCTGAAATAAGTGAAATTTCTGCAATTTTGCACTAAAATAAGTGAAATTTCTGAGTTTTGCCCCAAAATAAGGGGAATTTTTCTTTTTGGCCCCAAAATTAGGGGAATTTCTGCTTTTTGCCACAAAATAAGGGGAATTTCTGACTTTTTGCCCTGAAATGAGTTAAATTTGTAAAATTTTTTCCCAAAATAAGGGAAATGTCTGCTTTTTACCCCAAAACAAGGGGATTTTCCGCCTTTTCGACTCAAAATAAGTGCAATTTCTGAATTTTCCCCCAAAATAAACAGAATTTCTTTCTTTTTGCCCCAAAATAAGGGGAATTTCTGACTTTTTGCCCTAAAATAAGTTAAATTTCTAAAATTTTTTCTCAAAATAAGAAAAATGTCTGCTTTTTGCCCCAAAATAAAGGGAATTTCAGCCTTTTTTCACTGAAATAAGTGAAATTTCTGCAATTTTGCCCCAAAATAAGTAAAATTTCTGCAATTTTGCCCCAAAATAAGAAAAATTTCTGGAATTTTGCCCCAAAATAAGTAAAATTTCTGCAATTTTGCCCCAAAATAAGAAAAATTTCTGGAATTTTGCCCCAAAATAAGTGGAATTTCTGAGTTTTGTCCCAAAATAAGGAGAATTTCTGTCTTTTTGCCCTTACATATAGGGAATTTCTGCCTTTTTGCCCCACAATTAGGGGAATTTCTGCAATTTTGCCCCAGAATAAGGGGAATTTCTGCTTTTTTGCCTCTATATAAGTGGAATTTCTGTCTTTTTCCCCCAAATCAAAAAGAATTCCTCTCTTTTTTGCCCCAAAATAAGGAAAATTTCTGACTTATTACCCTGAAATAAGTGAAATTTCTGCAATTTTGTCCCAAAATAAAGGAAATTTCTGCCATTTTCCCTTAAAAAGGGGAATTTCAGCCTTTTTACCTAAAAATATAGGGAATTTCTGCATTTTTGCCACAAAATGTGGAAAATTTCTGCCTTTTTGCCCCAAAATAAGAAAAATTTCTGCAATTTTGTACCAAAATAAAAGAAATTTCTGCCTTTTTGCCCCAAAACAAGAAAATTTCTTCTTTTTTTTCTGAAATAAGTGAAATTTCTGCAATTTTGCACTAAAATAAGTGAAATTTCTGAGTTTTGCCCCAAAATAAGGGGAATTTCTCTTTTTGGCCCCAAAATTAGGGGAATTTCTGCTTTTTGCCACAAAATAAGGGGAATTTCTGACTTTTTGCCCTGAAATGAGTTAAATTTCTAAAATTTTTTCCCAAAATAAGGGAAATGTCTGCTTTTTACCCCAAAACAAGGGGATTTTCCGCCTTTTCGACTCAAAATAAGTGCAATTTCTGAATTTTCCCCCAAAATAAACAGAATTTCTTTCTTTTTGCCCCAAAATAAGGGGAATTTCTGACTTTTTGCCCTAAAATAAGTTAAATTTCTAAAATTTTTTCTCAAAATAAGAAAAATGTCTGCTTTTTGCCCCAAAATAAAGGGAATTTCAGCCTTTTTTCACTGAAATAAGTGAAATTTCTGCAATTTTGCCCCAAAATAAGTAAAATTTCTGCAATTTTGCCCCAAAATAAGAAAAATTTCTGGAATTTTGCCCCAAAATAAGTGGAATTTCTGAGTTTTGTCCCAAAATAAGGAGAATTTCTGTCTTTTTGCCCTAACATATAGGGAATTTCTGCCTTTTTGCCCCACAATTAGGGGAATTTCTGCAATTTTGCCCCAGAATAAGGGGAATTTCTGCTTTTTTGCCTCTAAATAAGTGGAATTTCTGTCTTTTTCCCCCAAATCAAAAAGAATTCCTGTCTTTTTTGCTCCAAAATAAGGAAAATTTCTGACTTATTACCCCGAAATAAGTGAAATTTCTGCAATTTTGCCCCAAAATAAGGGAAATTTCTGCCGTTTTCCCCCAAAAAGGGGAATTTCAGCCTTTTTACCTCAAAATAAGAAGAATTTCTGCATTTTTGCCACAAAATGTGGAAAATTTCTGCATTTTTGCAGCAAAATGAGAAAAATTTCTGCTTTTGTTTTCTGAAATAAGTGAAATTTCTGCAATTTTGCCCCAAAATAAGTGAAATTTCTGAAATTTTGCCCCAAAATAAGGGAAATTTCTGGAATTTTGCCCCAAAATAATGGGGGATTTCTAAGTTTAACACCAAAATAAGGAGAATTTCTGTCTTTTTGCCCCAACATATAGGGAATTTCGGCCTTTTTGCCCCACAATTAGGGGAATTTCTACAATTTTGCTCCAAAACACGGGAAATTTCTGCCTTTTTGCCTGAAAATAAGAAGAATGCATACCTTTTTGCCATAAAAAAGGGAAATTTCTTCATTTTTGCTCCAAATTAAGGAGAATTTCTGCTTTTTTGCCTCTAAAAAAGTGGAATTTCTGTCTTTTTCCCTGAAAACAAAGGGAATTTCTGTCCTTTTTGCCCCAAAATAAGGAAAATTTCTGACTTATTACCCTGAAATAAGTGAAATTTCTGCAATTTTGCCCCAAAATAAGAGAAATTTCTGTTTTTTTGCCCCCAAATAATGTGAATTTCAGCCTTTTTACCTCAAATTAAAGGAATTTCTGCATTTTTGCCACAAAATTTTAGGAATTTCTGCATTTTTGCCCCAAAATAAAGAAAATTTCTGCCTTTTTTTCCTGAAAAAAGTGAAATTTTTGCAATTTTGCCCCAAAATAAGTGAAATTTCTGCCTTTTTGCCCCCAAATAAGTTGAATTTCAGCCTTTTACTTCAAAATAAAAGTAATTTCTGCATTTTCCCCCAAAATATGGGAAATTTTTCTTTTTTTGCCCCAAAATAAAAAACATTTTTGCAATTTTGTACCAAAATAAAAGAAATTTCTGCCTTTTTGCCCCAAAATAAGAAAATTTCTACTTTTTTTTCTGAAATAAGTGAAATTTCTGCTCTTTAGTTCTAAAATAAGTGAAATTTCTGAGTTTTGCCCCAAAATAAGGAGAATTTCTGACTTTTTGCCCCAACATATAAGGAATTTCTGCCTTTTTGCCCCACAATTAGGGGAATTTCTGCAATTTTACTCCAAAATACGGGGAATTTCTGCCTTTTTGCCCAAAAATAAGAAGAATTCATACCTTTTTGCCAAAAAAGGGAAATTTCTTCATTTTTGCTCCAAAATAAGGGGAATTTCTGCTTTTTTGCCTCTAAATAAGTGGAATTTTTGTATTTTCCCCCCCAAAAAAAGGAATTTCTGTCTTTTTTGCCCCAAAATAAGGAAAATTTCTGACTTATTACCCTGAAATAAGTGAAATTTCTGCAATTTTGCTTCAAAATAAGGGAAATTTCTGCCTTTTTGCCCCCAAATAAAAGGAATTTCAGACTTTTTACCTCAAAATAAGGGGAATTTCTGCATTTTTGCCCCAAAATATGGAAAATTTCTGCCTTTTTGCCCCAAAATAAGAAAAATTTCTGCAATTTTGTACCAAAATAAAAGAAATTTCTGCCTTTTTGCCCCAAAACAAGAAAATTTCTTCTTTTTTTTCTGAAATAAGTGAAATTTCTGCAATTTTGCACTAAAATAAGTGAAATTTCTGAGTTTTGCCCCAAAATAAGGGGAATTTCTCTTTTTGGCCCCAAAATTAGGGGAATTTCTGCTTTTTGCCACAAAATAAGGGGAATTTCTGACTTTTTGCCCTGAAATGAGTTAAATTTCTAAAATTTTTTCCCAAAATAAGGGAAATGTCTGCTTTTTACCACAAAACAAGGGGATTTTCCGCCTTTTCGACTCAAAATAAGTGCAATTTCTGAATTTTCCCCAAAAATAAACAGAATTTCTTTCTTTTTGCCCCAAAATAAGGGGAATTTCTGAATTTTTGCCCTAAAATAAGTTAAATTTCTAAAATTTTTTCTCAAAATAAGAAAAATGTCTGCTTTTTGCCCCAAAATAAAGGGAATTTAAGCCTTTTTTCACTGAAATAAGTAAAATTTCTGCAATTTTGCCCCAAAATAAGTAAAATTTCTGCAATTTTGCCCCAAAATAAGAAAAATTTCTGGAATTTTGCCCCAAAATAAGTGGAATTTCTGAGTTTTGTCCCAAAATAAGGAGAATTTCTGTCTTTTTGCCCTAACATATAGGGAATTTCTGCCTTTTTGCCCCACAATTAGGGGAATTTCTGCAATTTTGCCCCAGAATAAGGGGAATTTCTGCTTTTTTGCCTCTATATAAGTGGAATTTCTGTCTTTTACCCCCAAATCAAAAAGAATTCCTGTCTTTTTTGCCCCAAAATAAGGAAAATTTCTGACTTATTACCCTGAAATAAGTGAAATTTCTGCAATTTTGTCCCAAAATAAAGGAAATTTCTGCCATTTTCCCTTAAAAAGGGGAATTTCAGCCTTTTTACCTAAAAATATAGGGAATTTCTGCATTTTTGCCACAAAATGTGGAAAATTTCTGCCTTTTTGCCCCAAAATGAGAAAAATTTCTGCTTTTGTTTTCTGAAATAAGTGAAATTTCTGCAATTTTGCCCCAAAATAAGTGAAATTTCTGAAATTTTGCCCCAAAATAAGAGAAATTTCTGGAATTTTGCCCCAAAATAAGGGGAATTTCTAAGTTTAACACCAAAATAAGGAGAATTTCTGTCTTTTTGCCCCAACATATAGGGAATTTCTGCCTTTTTGCCCCACAATTAGGGGAATTTCTGCAATTTTGCTCCAAAATATCGGAAATTTCTGCCTTTTTGCCCGAAAATAAGAAGAATGCATACCTTTTTGCCATAAAAAAGGGAAATTTCTTCATTTTTGCTCCAAAATAAGGGGAATTTCTGCTTTTATGCCTCTAAAAAAGTGGAATTTCTGTCTTTTTCCCCCAAAACAAAGGGAATTTCTGTCTTTTTTGCCCCAAAATAAGGAAAATTTCTGACTTATTACCATGAAATACGTGAAATTTCTGCAATTTTGCCCCAAAATAAGGGAAATTTCTGTTTTTTTGCCCCCAAATAATGTGAATTTCAGACTTTTTACCTCAAAATAAGGGAATTTCTGCATTATTGCCACAAAATTTTAGAAATTTCTGCATTTTTGCCCCAAAATAAAGAAAATTTCTGCCTTTTTTTCCTGCAATAAGTGAAATTTTTGCAATTTTGCTCCAAAATAAGTGAAATTTCTGCCTTTTTGCCCCCAAATAAGGGGAATTTCAGCCTTTTTACCTCAAAATAAGGCGAATTTTTGCATTTTTGCCCCAAATATGGGAAATTTCTGCCTTTTTGCTCCAAAATAAGAAAAATTTCTGCAATTTTGTACCAAAATAAAAGAAATTTCTGCCTTTTTGTCCCAAATAAGAAAATTTCTGCTTTTTTTTCTGAAATAAGTGAAATTTCTGCAATTTTGCCACAAAATAAGTGAAATTTCTTCAATTTTGCCCCAAAATAAGGGAAATTACTGGAATTTTGCAACAAAGTAAATGGAATTTCTGAGTTTTGCCCCAAAATAAGGAGAATTTCTGTCTTTTTCCCCAACATATAGGGAATTTCTGCAATTTTGCTCCAAAATACGGGAAATTTTTGCCTTTTGGCCCAAAAATAAAAAAATGCATAACTTTTTGCCATAAAAAAAGGAAATATATTCATTTTTGCTCCAAAATAAGGGGAATTTCTGCTTTTTGGCCTCTAAATAAGTGGAATTTCTGTCTTTTTCCCCCAAATCAAAAAGAATTCCTGTCTTTTTGCCCCAAAATAAGGAAAATTTCTGACTTATTACCCTGAAATAAGTGAAATTTCTGCAATTTTGCCCCAAAATAAAGGAAATTTCTGCCGTTTTCCCCCAAAAAGGGGAATTTCAGCCTTTTTACCTAAAAATAAGGTGAATTTCTGCATTTTTGCCACAAAATGTGGAAAATTTCTGCCTTTTTGCCCCAAAATGAGAAAAATTTCTGCTTTTGTTTTCTGAAATAAGTGAAATTTCTTCAATTTTGCCCCAAAATAAGTGAAATTTCTGAAATTTTGCCCCAAAATAAGGGAAATTTCTGGAATTTTGCCCCAAAATAAGGGGAATTTCTAAGTTTAACACCAAAATAAGGAGAATTTCTGTCTTTTTGCCCCAACATATAGGGAATTTCTGCCTTTTTGCCCCACAATTAGGGGAATTTCTGCAATTTTGCTCCAAAATACGGGAAATTTCTGCCTTTTTACCCGAAAATAAGAAGAATGCATACATTTTTGCCATAAAAAAGGGAAATTTCTGCAATTTTGCTCCAAAATAAGGGGAATTTCTTTTTTTTTGCCTCTAAAAAAGTGGAATTTCTGTTTTTTCCCCCAAAACAAAGGGAATTTCTGTATTTTTTGCCCCAAAATAAGGAAAATTTCTGACTTATTACCCTGAAATAAGTGAAATTTCTGCAATTTTGCCCCAAAATAAGGGAAATTTCTGTTTTTTTGCCCCCAAATAATGTAAATTTCAGACTTTTTACCTCAAAATAAGGGAATTTCTGCATTTTTGCCACAAAATTTTAGGAATTTCTGCATTTTACCCCAAAATAAAGAAAATTTCTGCCTTTTTTTCCTGAAAAAAGTGAAATTTTTGCAATTTTGCTCCAAAATAAGTGAAATTTGTGCCTTTTTGCCCCCAAATAAGGGGAATTTCAGCCTTTTTACCTCAAAATAAGGCGAATTTTTGCATTTTTGCCCCAAATATGGGAAATTTCTGCCTTTTTGCCCCAAAATAAGAAAAATTTCTGCAATTTTGTACCAAAATAAAAGAAATTTCTGCCTTTTTGTCCCCAAATAAGAAAATTTCTGCTTTTTTTCTGAAATAAGTGAAATTTCTGCAATTTTGCCACAAAATAAGTGAAATTTCTGCAATTTTGCCCCAAAATAAGGGAAATTACTGGAATTTTGCACCAAAGTAAATGGAATTTCTGAGTTTTGCCCCAAAATAAGGAGAATTTCTGTTTTTTTCTCCAACATATAGGGAATTTCTGCGATTTTGCTCCAAAATACGGGGAATTTTTGCCTTTTGGCCCAAAAATAAAAAGAATGCATACCTTTTTGCCATAAAAAAAGGAAATATATTCATTTTTGCTCCAAAATAAGGGGAATTTCTACTTTTTTGCCTCTAAATAAGTGGAATTTCTGTCTTTTTCCCTCAAAATAAAGGGAATTTCTGTCTTTTTTGCCTCAAAATAAGGAAAATTTGTGACTTAGTACCCTGAAATAAGTAAAATTTCTGCAATTTTGCCCCAAAATAAGAAAAATTTCTGCCTTTTTGCCCCCAAATAAGGGTAATTTCAGCCTTTTTACCTCAAAATAAGGGGAATTTCTGCATTTTAGCCCCAAAATATGGAAAATTTCTGCCTTTTTGCCCTAAAATAAGAAAAATTTCTGCAATTTTGTCCCAAAATAAAAGAAATTTCTGCCTTTTTGCCCCAAAATAAAAAAATTTCTCCTTTTTTTCTGAAATAAGTGAAATTTCTGCAATTTTGCCCCAAAATAAATGAAATTTCTGAGTTTTGCCCCAAAATATGGAAAATTTCTGCCTTTTTGACCCAAAATAAGAAAAATTTCTCCATTTTTTTTCTGAAATAAGTGAAATTTCTGGAATTTTGACCCAAAATAAGTGAAATTTCTGAGTATTGCCCCAAAATAAAGACAATTTCTGTCTTTTTGCCCCAACATATAGGGAATTTCTGCCTTTTTGCCTCACAATTAGGGGAATTTCTGCAATTTTGCTTCCAAAATACGGGGAATTTCTGCCTTTTTGCTCAATAATAAGATGAATGCATACCTTTTTGCCATAAAAAAGGGAAATTACTTCATTTTTGCTCCAAAATGAGGGGTATTTCTGCTTTTTTCCCTCTAAATAAGTGGAATTTCTGTCTTTTTCCCTCAAAACAAAGAGAATTTCTGTCTTTTTTGCCCCAAAATAAGGAAAATTTCTGACTTATTACCCTGAAGTAAGTGAAATTTCTGCAATTTTGCCCCAAAATAAGGAAAATTTCTGCATTTTTGCCCACAAATAAGTTGAATTTCAGCCTTTTTACCTCAAAATTAGGGTAATTTCTGCATTTTTCCCCAAAATATGGGAAATTTCTGCCTTATTGCCCCAAAATAAAAAACATTTCTGCAATTTTGTACCAAAATAAAAGAAAGTTCTGCCTTTTTGCCCCAAAATAAGAAAAATTTCTGCAATTTTGTACCAAAATAAAAAAAAATTTCTGCCTTTTTGCCCCAAAACAAGAAAATTTCTTCTTTTTTTCCTGAAATAAGTGAAATTTCTGCAATTTTGCACTAAAATAAGTGAAATTTCTGAGTTTTGCCCCAAAATAAGGGGAATTTCTCTTTTTGGCCCCAAAATTAGGGGAATTTCTGCTTTTTGCCACAAAATAAGGGGAATTTCTGACTTTTTGCCCTGAAATGAGTTAAATTTCTAAAATTTTTTCGCAAAATAAGGGAAATGTCTGCTTTTTACCCCAAAATAAGGGGATTTTCTGCCTTTTCGACTCAAAATAATTGCAATTTCTGACTTTTCCCAAAAAATAAACAGAATTTCTGTTCTTTTGCCCCAAAATAAGGGGAATTTCTGACTTTTTCCCCTAAAATAAGTTAAATTTCTAAAATTTTTTCTCAAAATAAGAAAAATGTCTGCTTTTTGCCCCAAAATAAAGGGAATTTCAGCATTTTTCACTGAAATAAGTGAAATGTCTGCAATTTTGCCCCAAAATAAGTAAAATTTCTGCAATTTTGCCCCAAAATAAAAAAAATTTCTGGAA